>NC_067169.1:92526957-92698971 GCF_903995435.1 Acomys russatus | reverse complement strand
AACTTCATTTTAAAAAATGAAGTGAAAGAAGATTCAGCAAGTATGTGCACTATGTTTTCTTGATGCACTCATGTCTTGAAAAACCATGCTGGATCCATTTCTTAGCTAATTTGAATAGTGTAGGAATAAAATATGTGTAGATAGCTGTGTGCTTTGTTGATGAGTTTTATACACTGCCAAGGGTAATGTAAACTGGCTCAGCCACTGTGGAAATAGGTATGGGTTATCTGTTAGTTCCATTTTTATTTTATTTTGTTTATTGCTTTTTAAGAACCATGCACACTTATGTCCACATGGGCTGTGCCAATTTACATCAGCCTCAGCAGTGCATAAGACTTAGACTTTCTCATCATTGCCACTTCCTTTTCTTCCTTCTTTATTTCCATGTTTCTTTCTTTTTGGTTTTTGGAGACAGGGTTTCTATGTGTATCTTTGCTGTCCTGGACTCATTTTGTAGAATAGCCTGGCCTTGAACTCACATCAATCTACCTGCCTCTGACTCCCTGAGTGCTGGGATTAAGTGCCTGCTACTTATTTTCTTTATCACAGTCATTTTCTCATTCTGTCTTGGATCACACACACACACACACACACACACACACACACACACACTCATGTTTAAATCTAAGGTTTGCGTATAAAAGAAAGTGTGGTATTAGTTTTTTTCAATTTTGTTTAACATGGACATGTCCATCCTGCCTCTGCCTCCCCAGGTGCTGGGATTGCAGGCATCTTCATGACATCTTGATAATTAAATTGCTAAATATAAAGCATGAAGAGAGGATACTAAAGGCAGCCTGAAACAGTACCATGGAAGGGTGAAAGTTCACAGGGTCCTAACTAGACAACAGACTACAGAGAAGCAATGAATGCTGAGAGCAAGAGAAATAATCTCCTTCAGGAAGAGCCCCACTCTCCCAGCTTGGTTATCAAATACCAGCTGATCATCTCTGAACTCATAGGCACACGAGCAACATAAGGACTAAGCAGCTTGTACTTATATATTTAGTTATACACACAACAACAAAAACAACTTTAAAAAAGAGGACATGAATTTTAAAGAAATCGGGGAGCACATGGGAAGATTTTAAGGGCGAAAGAGAGTGAGAAATGATATAATTATATTTTAATTAAAATAAAAAAATAGTGAACTTAAAACTCACTGGTCACATAAAGGAAAACCATATACAGTAAGAGCCGAGTTCTTGGTGGAAACTGTTAAAGTCAGAAAAGCATAAAGCAGTGCACTCCAAGATGTAAGAGGCCACAGGAGCCAATCCCAGCTAACTTTGTCAAGTCAAACAGTCTGCCAGAGTTGAAGAAGAAATGACAATTTTCCATGATACAAACAAGCTTTAAAATAACTCAAGCTTGCCAAACCAGACCCTCAGAGAATACTAAAATCAGTAGGTCCAAATGAAAAGACTATTAGGTGTAGCCGAGAGGCCATAGGTTGAAACCAAATGAAGTTGTAGTTACTAAAACCCAAAACAAGACTAGGAGCACAAGCAAAAGAGACGGCAGCCATCACACACCTTTGAATAATAATTATTATTTCAACCAATTGCTTCAACCAAGGCATTGTGTCCCATCTCATGCTCTGTATGGGCATCCAGAGACATGCTGACATACACAAACATAAAGATAAGCAAAACAAAATGTGTAAGGTCTCTTGAAATTCTCAAAGAATTGGGATACTGTCCCTTATGTTTTTCACACAGCATGTGTCCAATGAGACTAGCTTTATGTTAAGTATTCAGTAGGTACAGGAAAATAGTGACTTATGTAGGAGAGAACAGAGCTTTAAAGCCTTGCTACCCCACATACTAAACCTGTTGTAGAATTGACATCTAATTGCACTTGGAGCACCATAAAATAACTAAAACAAGTATGCTCTTCAGTTACAATAACCTGGCCAGAGAAGCAAAAAGCAGATATGATTCAGAAGTGTTTATCTAAATAAAAGCTACCAACGTTTCTGTTCTTTCTTTTTAAAACCTTTTTTCCACTTTAGTATATACTTTCAACTATATTTGTAACAGGTAAGAGAAAAGGCACATGTAACTGGACAGTATCATGGAGTTTTAACTAAAGCCTGGAATTTCATCTTCCTGCTTATAAAATGGTTTTACCTATTTGGCTGCAATAAAAGAACTAAATAAATACGAAATAGTGAAATATTATCTCCGTCCAACAAACGTGAAGGAAGTAAAACTGAATTACAGTGCGGCCTCCAAGTATGCCTGCTTTATTTTAGCACATGACAGTGTCTAATTTGGAAGGTGAGCAAGTGATGTTAAATTTATAATTAGGAATATCGCTGATGAACGCTGGGATTAAGTCAGTGTTGATGATATACTTTTGAGCTAAGAAATGGACAATCTGAATTTGGTGACATTCAATAAGCAAGCTCTCTTCATCCTTTTATTGCTATTCTTCTTCACTATAGATGAAAAGGAGAGAAAAGAAACAATTATACCAGATTAATCTGCTTCCTACATTTAAGAATATGTTCAGTCCTTGTCCATGTTTGCAGTTTTTGTGCTATTACTCAAGTGAATTACCAAAGGTCAACATGCTTTCCCCTCATAAATCAAACCCGTGGCTACCAGAGTGCTTATGCAACCAATCATGTGTTTACACCAGATTTTTGGTAGTTGGTGTCTGTAGGGGTAAGGGCATGCACATGTGCATGTGCACATGTGTGTGCATGAAACCCTGTGCTCCGTACCTGAGACTCAAACTCATAGCCTTGCACATGCTAACCCCACCCTCTACTCCATGGAGCCAACACCTCAGTCTTGTTTATTCTGCTTGACAGGCTCTGTTGGCATGTAAAGGAATCCCTCTATCTATAAAAGCCAATACTAGGTGCACATGTGATGCTTCCTTACCCTCCAGACCTTCGGCTTCCACATAGTTCACCAGGCACTTAGCTGTGTGGACAAAAAGAGAAAGAGGAGAAGAGAAATTGATCATTTAAAGAGATAGCCTTTAAATTTGTATTATCAATTGGGATCTAAATGATCCTATTAGGACTACATTTCTTTTCACTTGTATAAAATAAAAAATGTGACAACTAAATGAATATGTAGGTGTTAGCCCACAAAAATGGTCCTACCTGAAGTGTCTAACTGTTTTACAATTTGTCTGTAGTGCTCTAAAAGGCACTGATTCCTACTTGGTACAGGTAATGGCCTAAGTGTGGTGGAGCCCTGAAGATTCAACTGGGGCCTGGCCCAGCCTCTGCCACTGTTACTTCTGACAATTGTTCTCTAAACAGAGACTGATCTAGATGTGATACAGGGGTTGAGTCTAATAGGTTTACCACTTGTTAGTAGTCTTACATTCCTGGACAATAGAGCTTTGAATAGCAGGGACAACCACCTAGTTTTAATCACATTCTAAGACATGTTAGCAATAAACTTAAGGTGAATTTTGTTTGATTCAAAATAAAGTATTCCTCAATTAACTAGAATTTGAAAAGAACAAGGGTCAACTGAGAAGTAACTACAGGGGGATTGATTGGTGCTCCTAGCTATGCACAGAAACCTGGATTTGCTGGTTATGCAGCCTTTGGCATCTGGGTCCGTTTCGGCAAATGCTTCTTGGTTTTCCGTTTCTTCTTGTCCGGTCCCTTCACCCAATACGTTGTGATTTTCATTCCAGCTATCAGAATGGCATTCACCTATTTATTCAGGAAAGACTATTACAAAACATACACACACATACACACACTCACACTTACATTGGGCCACACACACAAAATAGCCTAACTCCTAACCAATAGCACCACCTACACCTACCCTTGAGAGAAATAGCAGGTGCATGAGTAACTCC
Organism: Acomys russatus; assembly: GCF_903995435.1. NCBI lineage: Eukaryota > Metazoa > Chordata > Mammalia > Rodentia > Muridae > Acomys > Acomys russatus. The sequence continues at coordinate 92,695,131 of NC_067169.1, read as the reverse complement.
AGAAACAGCTGTAATTGAGTTCCTTTCTGGTTTTCAGGCTACACTTCCCTACTCTTGACACATCTGCCCAATGATCTTTTCCCCAGGGACATGTCTCTCTCTTTACCAGAAAATATCCTAAGCAATGAAGTACATTTCTTCTCCTTAGAAGAAGAAATCAGGGGCATAAGTCAACCACCTTGCACCCATTATACCTTGGGCAGAATTTTGGAAGGAAGCTCCTTGTTTTGCCTCAAGCAATTTTTCTCAATCCATGAAGATTAAGGCTTCCCTTCCCACCAAGTGCTCCCAAACCATGTCCATGCAGAAAACCACATTTCCAAGAACCTTCACACTTTTCAAAGCCACAGACTCAAAATGAGGAATGCTATTTGCTGGTTCTTTTGTTGTCAGGCTTCCCTTCTACTAGCTCCCAAGCTCTCTTTTGGACACCTTGCCTACATAGTGAGTTCAAGACCAATCTATCCTGTGTGAGACTCTGTTTCAGAACAAAAATGTGGAAAGGTTGTCATAGAACTGGCCCAGTGAAGTAGGCCTTTAATCCCAGCACTCAGTGGCCCCCAAGAGGTAAGAAATTGTGAGTAAAAATCATCCTGTGTTGCCTAGAGAGTTCCAGACCAGCCCAACCCCAACAAGTAATGAGACCTCTCTCTCACAACAAATGAACAAAAGCAAAAACACTAACAACTAACAAACCATTTAAAAAAAAAAAAACAACAGCTTTGACCTTAGGTAGGGGAGCCATCCAACCATTCCTTTCCCCACCTGATTGAGGCCAACACGTAGAACAGCTAATTGTTTCTGCCCAGTAAAGGAGCAGCCTTAGCCAAGGCAGCAGCCTCCCTCCCTCCCGAGCCTGGTCATTTGCCTATTTCCTTCTTCCCCATCACTGCCCACTGCCCAGCACTGATGGCTTCTCTAGGCACCTAGGCCTGATTCCTTACCTTCTGAGGCCACGATCTGCTTTATGACTTGCTTTGGTGGTTCTGCTGTAGCTTCTGCTGCCACCTCTCCTGTGCCTTGTTCTGTAGGTTCCTGGGCTGCCCTAACTACTGGCTCATACAGGTGACAATCTTCTGCTTCCTCGAAATCTTCAGGCTCCTCAAACTCTGGAAATGTGGAGATAACCTCCCACAGGCTCCGGGTCATGCCTGATCCCCGGCTCTCATAGTCCGAGGCCCTCACAGTTGATAGGAATTGGGGCCCGGGTGGTACTTGGTCCTCACTTGAGTGGGGTCAACGAAGAGGTGTCAGATGTTTCCATGACATCGGGGACCCTACTCAGCATGTGGTTTTTGCTATACACACGATTCACAATGGCGTGGGACTATGCTCCATAAAACATAATCCGGAATTTAAGGGACTGGGAAAGTGTCGCGTATTCCACCACTATATCTGGATCTACTGTAGGGCTTTTTCCTCCTCCTCTCCTCTCCTCCTCCTCTCCTTCCTCCGACGTTTTCCTCAGACTCGCACGCTCTCCCCTGCCACCTGCTTCTCCGGGTATCTTCAGGCCCAACATTCTCCACCTGTCCGGAACTAAGTCGCTCCAGAGTATATCAGAGACCCGGTCCAGGCGGACTCGCAGCCTAACTGTCCACCTTCGGCTGCCTCCTGTACACATCTCTCCCTCAGTGTTAATGAGTTGTTTTGGCTCTCTTGGGTTGTGTTTTGTTGCCCCGGCATTAGACATGACACTAGTTAGTACGTCACAAGGCCTTGATGGAAGTGGATAAAGACGATACTGACTCCTCGGACTGCCAAGGTCTGGACGATGCGGAGGGATTATGGCATCGACCACCAGCACACTTTGGTAAAGATTGTGATTAGGAAGCTGTTGGCTCCTAAAGACATTCACTGGGCCCTTAGAGTTATAGAGGGAGCTTCGACAGACACCCCAGGTGACAGGACCAAAGTCTTGGATGGTACCTGAAGCAGTCTCATGGAAGTAGCAGGGATGCGGTGGCAGAACACACCAGCCCGGGCAGATGGCAACCTGAGAGTCTCTCGTAACATCCGGGGACTACAAGGGTTATTCTGTGAGTCATAGAGGTTGGGGGCGTGGCTTATGACACTTATATAAACTGTTTTGTCACCACATAGCCAGCTGTAAGCTGATTCGTTGATGAGCGAAGATGGTCATGGCCATCGTCCAATAATGGATCAAAAACCTTCCATTTTTAGGAAACACCTTAACGAGTGTTGTGTGTGCGTGTGCGTGTGTGTGTGTGTGTGTGTCTGTGTGTGTCTGTGTGTGTCTGTGTGTGGCTTTAGAAACCCAGGCCTCTCATTAGCTCCAAGCTGTCCCCATCCCTCCTCTCCCCTCCTCTTTTAAAGTGTCTGTGCCAAGTTAGTGGTGGAACCTAAGGGAGGCAGCTCAGAAGAAGTTAGCTGATTCCCCTAGCACTGGCATGAAGGGCATTCATGATCAAGCCGATGTCAGTGCTGGGAACAGAACTAGTGTCCAATGTTGATATCATAGTTTTTATTTTATATTATTATATTTTCTGTTGATATATTTTATTATCTCTTAGAAGCCTGTCCTTTTCTAATGAGAGGCAGAGAGGTACTGAATCTGGATGGGAGGTGAGGTGAGAAGGATCTGGGAGCAACAGAGGGAGGGGAAACCATAATAAGGGATAAATTTTGTGTAGTGATAAAATTATTTTATGTAATAAAATGTTTTATGTGATAAAATAATCTTGTTGGAGGTTGGTCTGGTGCTATGTATTCTAATGATAATTACTGGTCCCCAAGATCTGGTTACACCCAAGAGGAGCACATTCTCACATACACCATGTGATGCTGTGTCACATCCCTCAGTCCAGCCCAGAAAGAGTGACTTATTAGCAGTTAGATTTGGGTGTGTAGCTGAGGGATAGCTAAATAGCTTAGAAGTTTGATATCTACCTAGATCTAGTGATTTAAGCTTGTAAAAGAAAGCACAGTCTCTCTGTGTCAATTAATTTGGGAGCTGGCAGGGTTAAAGAAAACTGTCGCTTTAGAATCTATTTCAATAAAAGAAAAAATAGTGACACTATCACTTCCTTGAACAATTATTTGTTTCTATCTACTGTTACTACATTCCTCAGGAAAAATATTATGCTTTTAAGATGACTTCATAAGGAAAAATAAGCAAATATGTCAGATATTGGTGAAAAAAGATCAATTATTAGATACTAATTTATGAATTTATTTAGTGATTTACTTAAAGTGCTCCTTGTAATTGCTTATTTGCCAAGCATGACATTCCTTGCTACCTGGAAGAAAATAACCCAGAGAAATAGCTAGAACACCAGATAGTTGCCTTTTACAATCTGCTGACTGCCTCATGCCTTCAGCAAAATCTCCCTTGTTTGCCTACCTGCCCTTGTGGTTTTAGAGTATCAAATGAGAATGCAAACTAGAGCCAGGACTGAGGCCTTTCAGGAGCTCTCTTGGCTTCAGTCCAGTGGTGGCATCTCCTCTCTTCTGCTCTCATTGGTGTTGGAGTACTTAGTCCATGAAACTTCCTGAATCTTTTCTGCAAGCCCAAGCAAGATCTCCTTCAGCCGGACTGCGGTTGATGAAGAATCATTGCTGTTCCCAGGCCTCTCAGCTCTCTGAAGGTCTCTGCATCATAGAAGCCTGCACCAGTGAATGAATTCTGGGGTTTCACACCAGTGGCTAAGGAAACTATGAGGCCCAAGAGTACAACATGACAAGACTAGGCTGAACATCCAGACCAGGTAAGGACCAATGGGGAGACAGGCAGGGAGAACCAGATGGCTTGATCATTCAACAAGGGATTGCATCCAAAGCCTCAAAATGGTACCAACGTGACATTGTTCTCCAAGGGATAGGCTCAAAGTCATATCAAGGCACTGGTAGTCTCCATAGAAATTGAGGCATGGGATTTAAAATTAAGGCAGACAGTGGTAGCACAGACCTTTCATCCTAGCTCTTCAGAAGCAGAGGGAGGGGGAGCTCTATGAGGCCAGCCTGGGCTACAGAGGAAGTTCCAGGATATCCAGGGCTACATAGTGAGATTCTGTTTTGAAAAACCAAATAAATAAGCTGATAAAGAAGGAATGTGTAACATCTGAATGGAGAGTGAACGAGTTTTATGAGAAATTTCACCTTGCTAGGGCCACTGGATCTGCTTGGGGCCCAACCTGAGGTTCTGCTGGTGTCATTTCAACTGAATGGGCACGCAGCTCCCATAACAGGAGATGACCAAGTCTAGGGGACACTGTGGAAGCACCACCATTGACTTCCCCAGAGGATATAATTTTGACTGCGATACTGCCTGCCCCTTCTGGCTCCAAGTGCTGGCATCTCTCATTGCTGAGGCAGGGCAAGACCACCTGATTCCATCCACACTGGTGTGTGTTCAGTGCAATGCATACCTACTGGTCCTGTCAGTCAGCTCTGTCAGACTCCACAGCCATGTCGGGGGGCTCACCACACTCCAGTCGGCTACACTGCAGGGATGAACAGTTTCCAATATGTCCACTCTGGGAAAATCCAGCCCCACTCCTCATTTCAGAAGATGAAAGGTATGTTATCCAGCCACATACTTGCTTGAAGAGGAGGGAAAGCTCCTCCATGATTTCAGATTAATTATAAAAGAAACTCCCTCCTCATGGCCAGACTTAAAGGACCAATCTACTCCCCAGTTCAGATATGGAACTTTTTTTTCTTATGGGAGATGAAGCCTAAAACAGGGGACTAGGCCCTCACATCAATAGACTCAAAACAACAGTATACAGACAAAGGGGCCTGCTTACCTCAGGGGGCAAAGAAATTTAAAAGCAGAGACCAAATCTTCCAGCTCCTATAAGCTGTCTGGTCCCCGGATGTAGCAGTGGTACACTGCTAGGCTCTCACAGAGTCAGGGTCGAGTGAGTCAGGGAAACCAACTGGCAAACCTTCAGCCAAACAAGCTGCCCTCTGGGAAGACACAGTCTCCATTCCCTTCTCATTATCCCCTAACAGGTATGTTTTAACAATAGATGAACAGACAGATATACAGACAGACAGACAGACAGACAGGCAAGCAGGCAGACAGACAGGGAATGTATAACTTCTGAAGACTGCCTGATTGCCACAGATAGGAAAATAATTCAAGAAGTGACAGATCCCAGTCCAATCCTTAAAGCTCTTGAAGCAAGGTCCAGCAGTACTTACATCCCTTAGAATCAAGAAATAAGAGAAGGCTGGGCCTTGTGCTGTTGCCTTTAATCCCAGCACTGGGGAGGCAGAAGCAGGGCAATCTCTGTGAGTGTGAGGTCATCCTGGTCTACATAATGGGCTCCAGGCCAGCCAGCACTACCTAGTGAGGCCCAGTTTCAAAAAGTTAAAGAAAGAGCAGTATCTGACACTGGACATCCACACATAGAGGAAGTCAATAGGCCACAAAGATGGGTACACATCCCTATTTACTGTTGCACTATTCAAAATAGCTCAAAATGGAACCAACACAACTGTCATGTACCAAGGAAACATGATCTCTATTTGCATGAAGAAATGATATATTGAGATCATTATGCTAAGCAAAATAAGCCATACTCAGAAAAACCAATACAACATTTTTACTATATATGGAAATTAGGGGTGTGTGTGTGTGTGTGTGTGTGTGTGTGTGTGTGTGTGTGTGTGTGTGTGTGTGTTTCATGGAAGTGAGAGGAGGGCCCATCCCATCAACTGTGAGGGCCTCCGACTATGAGAGTCGGGGATCAGGCATGACCCGGAGCCTGTGGGAGGTTATCTCCACATTTCCAGAGTTTGAGGAGCCTGAAGATTTCGAGGAAGCAGAAGATTGTCACCTGTATGAGCCAGTAGTTAGGGCAGCCCAGGAACCCACAGAACAAGGCACAGGAGAGGTGGCAGCAGAAGCTACAGCAGAAGAACCACCAAAGCAAGTCATAAAGCAGATCGTGGCCTCAGAGGGTAAAAAATCAGGCCTAGGTGCCTAGAGAAGCCATCAGTGCTGGGCAGTGGGCAGTGACTGGGAAGAAGGAAATAGGCAAATGACCAGGCCTGGGAGGGAGGGAGGCTGCTGCCTTGGCTAAGGCTGCTCCTTTACTGGGCAGAAACAATTAGTGGTTCTAGGTCCTGGCCTCAGTCAGGTGGGGAAAGGAATGGTTGGATGGCTCCCCTACCTAAGGTCAAAGCTGTCTGTTGTTTTTTTTTAAATGGTTTGTTAGTTGTTAGTGTTTTTGCTTTTGTTCATTTGTTGTGAGAGGAGGGTCTCATTACTTGTTGAGGCAACACAGGGTGATTTTTATTCACAATTTCCTGCCTCTTGGGGACCACTGAAGGCTGGGATTAAAGGCCTATATCACTGGGACAGTTCTGTGACAAACTTTCCATGGTTTTGTTTTGAAACAGAGTCTCACACAGGATAGATTGGCCTTGAACTCACTATGTAGGCAAGGTGCCCAAAAGCGAGCTTGGGAGCTAGTAGAAGGGAAGCCTGACAACAAAAGAACCAGAAAATGGCATTCCTCATTTTGAGTCTGTGGCTTTGAAAAGTGTGAAGGTTCTTGGAAATGTGGTTTTCTGCATTGACTTGGTTTGGGAGAACTTGCTTGGAAGGGAAGCCTTAATATTCACTGATTGAGGAAAAAAAATTGCTTGAGGCAAAACAAGTAGCTTCCTTCGAATGTTCTTCCCCAGGTGTAATGGGTGCAAGGTGGCTGAATTATGCCCTTTATTTCTTCTTCTAAGGAGAAGAAATGTACTTCATTGCTTAGGATATTTTCTGGTAAAGGGAGAGACATGTCCCTGGGGAAGAGATCATTGGGCAGATGTGCCAAGAGTAGGGAAGGGTACCCTGAAAACCAGAAAGGAACTCAATTACAGCTGTTTCTGTAGTTACTCATGCACCTGCTCTTTGTCCCAAAGGTAGATGTGGGTGGTGCTATTGGTTGGGAATTAGACTATTTTGTGTTTGCTCCATTGTGTGTGTGTGTGTGTATGGTTTGTAATGGTCTTTCCTGAATAAATGTATGGTTGTCATTCTGATGACCGGAATGAAAATTACAACGTAGTGGATGAGGACGCCGGACAAGAAGAAACGGAAAACCAAGAAGCATTTGCCGAAATGGACCCAGATCCCAAAGGCTGCAGAGCCAGCAAATCCAGGGTTCTGTGCATAGCTAGGAGCACCAATCACTCCCCCTGTAGTTACTTACAGTTGAGCCTTGTTCTTCTCAATTTCAGGTTAATTGAGGAAAACTTTATTTCGAATTCAAACAAAATTCAATTTAACTTTCCTCCTAAAATGTCTTAGAATGTGATTAAAACTTGGTGGCTGTCCCTGCTATTCAAAGCTCTGTTGTCCACCAATGTAAGACTACTATCAAGTGGTAAACCTATTAGACTTAACCCCGTTATCACATCTAGATCAGTTTCTGTTTAGAGAGCAATTGTCAGAATTAACAGTGGCGGAGGCTGGCCCAGGAAGGAGTTGAGTCCTTAGGGCTCCACCACAGTTAGGCCATTACCTATACTAAGTAGGAATCAATGCCTTTTAGAGCACTACAGACAAATTGTAAAACAGTTAGACACTTCAGGTAGGACCAGTTTTTAGTTACTAATACCTACCTGTTCATTTAGTTATCAAGTTTTATATTTTAAACAAGTCAAAAGAAATGTAGTCCTCATAGGATCATTTAGAATCAAATTGATAATTAAAATTTAAAGGCTATCTCTTCAAATGTTTAAATTTTCTTATCCTCTTTCTCTTTTTGTCCACACAGCTAAGTGCCTGGTAAACTATGTGGAAGCCCAAGGTCTGGAGGGTAAGGAAACATCACTTGTGTACTTAGTACTGGCTTTTATAGATAAACCGATTCCTTTATATACCAAAAAAAACCTTTCAGCAGATTAAACAAGACTGAGGTCTTGGCTTCATGGGGTAGAGGGTGGGGTTAGCGTGTGCAAGGCTATGAGTTTGAATCTCAGGTGACAGGGTTTCATGCACAAACATGTGCACTTGCATTTGTGCAGGCACACACTCACATGCCATGCCCTCTGCAGGTGAAGAGCCCATGGGCAGAATGAGAAATGACAGCTGAGTGAAGAAAAGGAGCTGATGGTAGCTGAGGTGAGAAGGAAAGCTGAAGTGAAGGCTGGAGGCTCAGGCAAGGGGTAGGGACTGGGGTGAAGTGGTGTGGGTGGAGAAGAAGAGTGGGGTTTAGTGAAAGAGAGCTGAAATGAGAGAGTGTGCTGAAAGGAATGGAGCTGAGCTGAAAAGGAAACTGAAGTGAGAGGAGGTCTGAGGAGAGGGGTGAGAGCCAAGTGGAGAAGTGAGGGCTAAGGTGAAGGGTGGGGTTGGGGCAAAGTGTGGCTGCAGAGTAGATGGAAACTAGGTGAGGGCTGATGTTCCAGGCCAGTGAGATGAGGGGTAAAGGCTGACTGGAGAGGTGCAGAGTAATTATGATGGGTGGGTGGTGAACTGAGGTGTTGGGTTCAGGTTGAGATAATGCATGCCTGAGGCTAAGGGGGCTGGAGGGGTTGAGTTGTTGGGGCTGAAGGGTAGGGGTCAAGGTGAGTAGCTACAGCTGATGAAAAGGGGCTGAAAAGAAAGCTAGAGCCTGAAGTGAGAGGGGGACCTTAAAAAGAGAGCTGGTGGGGGCAAAAGCGCTGAGATGGGGAGGAGAGAGAGAGAGAGAGAGAGAGAGAGAGAGAGAGAGAGAGAGAGAGAGACGGATGGAGGGAGGGACGGAGAAGAGAGCACACTGGGGACTGAGATGAAGGAATAGCTGAAGTGAGAAGTAGAAGCTGAGGTGAGGGGATCTGAAAAGAATGATGAAAACCTACATGAGCATTAGGGGGCTGAGGCCAGGGGTGGGGTGAGTAGTAGGGGCTGAGGGAGAGAGAGACCCAAGGGGGAAAATGGTTGAGGAGCTGAGGTAAGAGATGGAGACTCAGGTAATGGACAGAGCTGATGGAGTAGGGGCAGGAGGGGCAAGAGAGTAGGGGCTGAGATTAGAAATGGAGGCTATGGAGCTGGAGAGATGGCTCAGAGGTTAAGAGCTCTGCCTGTTCTTCTGAAAGGCCCTAAGTTCAATTCCCAGCAATCACATGGTGGCTCACAACCATCTATAATAATATCTGGTGCCCTCTTGCAGGCAGAGGACTGTATAAATAAATAAATTTTTAAAAAGATGAGTTGGAGGCTAAGGTAGTTGTGAGGGTTGAGTAGGCTGAGTAGGTGCTGTGGAGACAACCTATAGGTTAGCATTCTATTAAGTGTCAACTGAGGAGTGCCATGGGAAGATGGATGTACAATCTCAGGAACAGAAAACCCAAACTTCCTTCCATAAGCAGAAGAGAAAGGAAGCTGTGTGGAAGACAATAGGGGGCAGTGTTGCCAAGGATCAGCCAAGAGCCACTTCCTGTTCCCCTTTGCATAATAAAGTCTGTACTCATTTGCTGAAAATGCAAGAGTGATGTGTCTATCATTCAATGAATGATCAGGCAGGCCATTTCCCACTTTTCTTTTTTCAGGTTCAAACACATAGTATACATACTGAGTTTATGTCTTTTCTGGATCAGATAGGGAGTCTGTATAGACTTGATCCCCAGACATGTTTCAAGGGAGTAATTTGTCAGTTTCCACTTGGTGTTGATTCTAGCAAGCAGAATAGTTTTAAAAGCATGTAACTCAAATTTCAGCAATAGGTAAAAAGTTTCCAAGAAGACTGAGAATTTAGATGCTTTGAAGTGGCAAAAGATTGCTTTTGTGTTTTTAGCCTTGCACAGAGTTCTCTTTATCCTCTGACTCCTACTTTCTTTTATTATTATTATTATTATTATTATTATTATTATTATTATTATTATTATTTATTCACATTACATCCCAATTGTAATCCGCTCACTCTTATCTTCCTGTTCCCACCCTCCCTCCCTTTCCCACTCTATTCCCATCTCCTAGACCTCTCACAGGTGCGGTCCCCCTCCCACACCAGGTCTGACCATATTTTTTGGTGCTGGGGAGAAGGTTCACTGAGTGAGGTTCTTGCTGCTCAAACAGGGGATCCCGAGTTTGGATCACACCGCCAACAAGGTGATGACTTGTGTTTGTCATCACAACATTAGGGCAGCTCAGAGGATTCCAGGGGGCCACCTCCACACCTGAGGCATAGTCAGACCTCAGTACTTCCCAGTCTCACGTAACTGTGTGTTTCCTTTCTGGAACAATTTATAAAGTCTTTTCAGTCCTACAGGTAGATAAAAGTAGAAACCATTTGGAATTTGTTGAAAATACTACCGGGTTGGATTTGGTTTTGTGAGTTGGTTAGTGTTTGTAGTTATACAGCTTTTCTTTTTTATGTTGCAAAAATCAACAACTTTGCCTCTTTCATGGCAGTGAAAACTAGCTTTACGCTAAGCTTGAAACTATTTTCTCATCCAGAGAAATTTTATTATGTGTTCCTTTTGGTGGCCTTACATTATAGAATACATTTCACTCTGATTTATATCGAGACACTAACGTTTCAGTTGATTGCCATGTCATATTTTCTCATTATTTTCTTCTTCTCCTCTCCCACCTCCCGAGGTCTCGTTCTTTCCTTCATCTTCCTCTTCCTATTTTATGGCTTGCACAAGAGTACACACACACACACACACACACACACACACACACAGACACGCACGCATGCACGCACGCACACGCACACACACACACTCACCTTGAATCTGAATTTGAAATACAAAAGAAATGTATTAGTTTTTTTTTCTAAATGTTGTTTAACATGGTGATGTCCACTTCATTCAATTTTCCTGCTAATGTAATAATTTCAATTTAAATGATTGATTATAAATGTATTTATTTTGTGTGGGGGGGGCACATGAATCAATCCCTCTCTCTCTCTCTCTCTCTCTCTCTCTCTCTCTCTCTCTCTCTCTCTGTGTGTGTGTGTGTGTGTGTGTGTGTGTGTGTGTGTGTGTGTGATCCAGAGGACAACTTTCAGGTATAATTTTCCTTTTTCCATTAGGTGAACCCCAGAGATCAAACTCAGGTCCTTAGGCCTAGGAGCAGGTGCCCCTACACACCGAAACTTCATTAAAAAAAAATGAAATGAAAGAAGATTGAGCAAGTATGTCCACTATGTTTTCTTGATGCACTCATGTCTTGAAAAGCAATGCTGGCTCCATTTCTTAGCTATTTTGAATAGTGTAGGAATATAATGTCTGTGTAGACAGCTGTGTGCTTTGTTGATGAGTTTTATATACTGCCAAGGGTGATATAAACTGGCTCAGCCAATGTGGAAATAGGTATGGGTTATTTGTTAGTTCTATTTTTTTATTTTGTTATTTCTTTTTAAGACCCATGAACACTCATGTCCACATAGGCCGGGCCAATTTACATCACTCTGGCAAGTGCATAAGACTTAGACTTTCTCTCATTATTGCCACTTCTTTCTTTCTTTTTGGTTTTTGGAAACAGGGTTTCTTTGTGTATCCCTGGCTGCCCCGGACTCATTTTGTACAGCAGGCTGGCCTTGAACTCACATCAATCTGCCTGCCTCTGCCTCCCTGAGTGCTGGGATTAAGAGAGTGTGCCAACACACCCGGCCTGCCACTTATTTTATGACCGTCATTTTCTCATTCTCTCTTGGAACTCACACACACACACACACACACACACACACACACACACACACACACACATGTTTAAATCTAAAGTTTGAGTATAAAGAAAATGTGGTATTAGTTTTTTCAATTTTTAAAAAAATTTTATTAATTTATTCACATTACATCTCAATGGTTACCCCTCCCTTGTATCCTCCCATTCCTCCCTCCCTCCCATTTTCCCCTTACTCCCCTCCCCTATGACTGTGACTGAGGGGGACTTCCTCCTCCTGTATATGCTCATAGGGTATAAAGTCTCTTCTTGGTAGTCTGTGATCCTTCCTCTGAGTGCCACCAGGTATCCCCATTCAGGGGACATGGTCAAGTATGGGACACCAGAGTACGTGTGGAATTCAGACCCCACTCTCCACTCAACTGTGGAGAATGTCCTGCCCATTGGCTAGATCTGAGTAGGGGTTTGAGGTTTTTGGCCTGTATTGTCCTTGGCTGGTGCCTTAGTTTGAGCAGGACACCTGGGCCCAAATCTGCCTATCATAATGTTCTCCTTGTAGGATTCTAGGATCCTCTGGATCCTTCTACTTTGCTATTCTCCCATGCTTCTCTCATCTAGAGTCCCAATAGGATGTCCTCCCCTCTGTCCCAGTTTCCTGGTAAGTTAAGACTTTCATGGGACATGCCCCTTGGGCTAGTATGCAGATATAAGTGAGTATATACCATTTGATTCTTTCTGCTTCTGGGTTAACTCACTCACTATGATCATTTCTAGTTCAATCCATTTGTCCACAAATTTCAGGAATTCCTTGTTTTTAATAGCTGAGTAGTATTCCATAGTGTATATGTACCACAGTTTCTTTATCCATACTTCAACTGAGGGACACTTAGGCTGTTTCCATGTTCTGGCTATTATGAATAAGGCTGCTATGATTGGCACAGGAGACAACTTCCTGAACAGAACACCAACCGCCCAGGCCTTGAGGTCAACCGTTAATAAATGGGACCTCATGAGGCTGAGAAGCTTCTGTAAGGCAGGAGACACTGTCAAAAGAACAAAGTGACAGCCTACAGACTGGGAAAAGATCTTCACCAACCCTACATCTGACAAAGGTCTAATACCCAAAATATATAAAGAACTCAAGTAATTAAACATCACCAAACCAAATAACCCAATTGAGAAATGGGGCTTGGAACTAAACAGAGAATTCTCAACAGAGGAATATCAAATGGCTGAGAAACACTTAAAGAAATGCTCAACCTCCTTAGTCATCAGGGAAATGCAAATCAAAACAACTCTGAGATTCCATCTTACACCCATCAGAATGGCTAAGATCAAAAATTCAAGCTACACCACATGCTGGCGAGGATGTGGAGAGAGAGGAACACTCCTTCATTGCAGGTGGGAATGCAAACTAGTACAGGCACTTTGGAAATCTATCTGGTGCTATCTCAGAAAACTGGGAATAGGGCTTCCGCAAGACCCAGCTCTTCTACTCCTTGGCATATACCCAGTAGTTTCTTTTCAATTTTGTTTAACATGGACATGTCCATCCTGCCTCTGCCTCCCCAGGTGCTTGTATTGCAGGCATCTTTATGACACCTTGATAATTAAATTGCTAAATATAAAGCATGAAGAGAGGATACTAAAGGCAGCCTGAAACAGTTCCATGGAAGGGTGAAAGTTCACAGGGTCCTAGGTAAACAACAGACTACAGAGAAGCAATGAATGCTGAGAGCAAGAGAAATAATCTCCTTCAGGAAGAGCCCCACTCTCCCAGCTTGGTTATCAAATACCAGCTGATCATCCCTGAACTCATAGGCACACGAGCAACATAAGGACTAAGCAGGTTGTACTTATATATTTAGTTATACACACAACAACAAAAACAACTTTAAAAAGAGGACATGAATTTTAAAGAAATCGGGGAGCACATGGGAAGATTTTAAGGGCGAAAGAGAATGGGAAATGATATAATTATATTTTAATTAAAATAATTGTGAATTTAAAACTCACTGGTCTCAGAAAGGAAAACACATTTACAGTAAGAGCCGAGTTCTCAGTGGAAACTATTAAAGTCAGAAAAGCATAAAACAATTCACTCCAAATTGTAAGAGGCCACAGGTGCCAATCCCAGCTAACTTTGTCAAGTCAAACTGTCTGCCAGAGTTGAGGGAAAAAGACAATTTTACATGATAAAAACAATCAATCAAATAACTCACGCCTGCCAAACCAGACCCTCAGAGAATACTAGAAACATTACTTCAGAATAAAAAGACTACTAGGTGTAGCTGAGAGGCCATAGGCTGAAACCAAATGAAGCTGTAGTTACTAAAACCCAAAACAAGACTAGGAGCACAAGCAAAACAGACAGCAGTCATCACACACCTTCGAATAATTATTATTTCAACCAATAGACACAGGTTACATCAGTGAATTACAAAACAATATCCATCTTTCTGTTGCCAACAAGAAGGTCATCTCAGCTTTAAGCACAGGCATCGCCTCACAGTGAAAGGATAGAGAAAAGCATTTAAGCAAATGCTACTGGAAAAACAAGAGCCAGCACAGCTCTCCCAATAGCTGACAAAACAGTAGCTGAACTCAGAGGAGAAGAATGAGGAGAGATGAAGAATACATTCTGATAAAGGGAAGAGCAAATTAAGAAGGCATTGCAGGGACTGGAGAGATAGCTTAGTGCTGAAGAGGCCTTGCTGCTCAGTGCCCAGCTCCTATGTCTGGGAGCCTCTTATATCTCCATCTCCAAGGCATTGTGTCCCCTCTCATGCTCTGTATCGGTGCCCAGAGACATGCTGACATACACAAACATAGAGAAAAGCAAAACAAAATGTGTAAGGCCTGTTGAAATTCTCAAAGAATTGAGCTACTGTCCCTTATGTTTTTCACACAGCATGTGTCCAATGAGACTAGCTTTATGTTAAGTATTCAGTAGGTACAGGAAAGTAGTGACTTATGTAGGAGAGAACAGAGCTTTAAAGTCTTGCTACCCCACATACTAAACCTGTTGTAGAATTGACATCTAATTGCACTTGGAGCACCATAAAATAACTAAAACAAGTATGCTCTTCAGTTACAATAACCTGGCCAGAGAAGCAAAAAGCAGATATGATTCAGAAGTATTTATCTAAATAAAAGCTACCAACATTTCTGTTCTTTCTTTTTAAAATCTTTTTTCCACTTTGGTAAATATTTTCAAATATATTTGTAACAGAAAAAAGGCACGAGTAACTGGACAGTATCATGGAGTTTTAACTAAAGCCTGAAACTTCATCTTCCTGCTTATAACATTGTCTTAAGCTTGTCATCTTACCTATTTGGCTGCAATAAAAGAATTAAAATAAGTATGAAATAGTGAAAAATTATCCCCATCACACAAATGTATATGAAGTAAAACTGAATTCCAGTGTGGCCTCCAAGTATGCCTGTTTTATTTTAGCACATGACAGTGTCTAATTTGGAAGACTGTTGAATTCGGAAGGTGAGCAAGTGATGTTAAATTTATAATTAGGAATATGGCTAATAGATGATGAGCGTTGTGATGAAGTCAGTGTTGATGAAATATTGCTGAGCTAACAAGTGGACAATCTAAATTTGGTGACATTCAATAAGCATTCTCTCTTCATCCTTTTATTGCTATTCTTCACTATAGATGAAAAGGAGAGAAAAGAAACAATTATACCAGATTAATCTGCTTCCTATATTTAAGAAAATGTTCAGTCCTTGTTCATGCCTGCTGCTTTTGTGCTATTACTCAACTGAATTACCAAAGATCAACATGCTTTCCGCTTATAAATCAAACCCATAGGTATCAGGGTACTTATGCAACCAATCACGTGATTGCACCAGCTTTTTGGCAGTACGTCTCTCTCTCTCTCTCTCTCTCTCTCTCTCTCTCTCTCTCTCTCTCTCTCTCTCTCTCTCTCTCTGTGTGTGTGTGTGTGTGTGTGTGTGTGTGTGTGTGTGCTCAAGTGTTCTCATATGTGAGTACACCTGCACAAATACAAGTGCACATGGATGTGCATGAAACCCTGTGCTCTTCACCTGAGATTCAAACTCACAGCCTTGCACATGCTAACCCCACCCTCTACCCCATGAAGTCAAGACCTCAGTCTTGTTTAATCTGCTTGAAAGGCTCTGTTGGCATGTAAAGGAATCCGTCTATCTATAAAAGCCAGTACTAGGTGCACAAGTGATGCTTCCTTACCCTCCAGACCTTCGGCTTCCACATAGTTTACCAGGCACTTAGCTGTGTGAACAAAAAGAGAAAGAGGAGAAGAAAATTTAAACATTTGAAGAGATAGCCTTTAAATTTTAATTATCAATTTGCTTCTAAATGACCCTATGAGGACTACATTTCTTTTGACTTGTTTAAAATACAAAACTTGATAACTAAATGAATAGGTAGGTATTAGTAACTAAAAATGGTCCTACCAGAAGTGTCTAACTGTTTTACAATTTGTCTGTAGTGCTCTCAAAGGCATTGATTACTACTTAGTATAGGTAATGGCCTAACTGTGGTGGAGCCCTAAGGACTCAACTCCTGCCTGGCCCAGCCTCTGCCACTGTTACTTCTGACAATTGCTCTCTAAACAGAGACTTGTCTAGATGTGATAACGGGGTTAAGTCTAATAGGTTTACCACTTGATAGTAGTCTTACATTGGTGGACAACAGAGCTTTGAATAGCAGGGACAGCCACCAAGTTTTAATCACATTCTAAGACATTTTAGGAGGAAAGTTAAATTGAATTTTGTTTGAATTCGAAATAAAGCTTTCCTCAATTAACTAGAATTTGAAAAGAACAAGGCTCAACTGAGAAGTAATACAGGGGGAGTGATTGGTGCTCCTAGGTATGCACAGAACCCTGGATTTGCTGGCTCTGTAGCTTTTGGGATCTGGGTCCATTTCAACACTTTTCAAAGCCACAGACTCAAAATGAGGAATGCCATTTTCTGGTTCTTTTCTTGTCAGGCTTCCCTTCTACTAGATCCCAAGCTCTCTTTTGAACACTTTGCCTACATAGTGAGTTCGAGGCCAATCTATCCTGTGTGAGACTCCGTTTCAGAACAAAAACATGGAAAAGTTGTCATGGAACTGGCCCATTGAAATAGGTCTTTAATCCCAGCACTCAGTGGCCCCCAAGAGGCAAGAAATTGTGAGTAAAAATCACCCTGTGTTGCCTAGACAGTCCCAGACCAGACCAACCTCAACAAGTAATGAGACACCCCCTTTCAACAAATCAACAAAAGCAGAACAATAACAACTAACAAACAAAATTTTTTTTAAACAGACAGCTTTGACCTTTGGTAGGGGAGCCATTCAAACATTCCTTTCCCCACCTGACTGTGGCTAGCACCTAGAACAGCTAATTGTTTCTGCCCAGTAAAGGAGCAGCCTTAGCCAAGGCAGCAGCCTCCATCCCTCCCGGGCCTGGTCATTTGCCTATTTCCTTCTTCCCTGTCACTGCCCACTGCCCAGCACTGATGGCTTCTCCAGGCACCTAGGCCTGATTCCTTGCCCTCCGAGGCCACGATCTGCTTTATGACTTGCTTTGGTGGTTCTTCTGCTGTAGCTTCTGCTGCCACCTCTCCTGTGCCTTGTTCTGTGGGTTCCTGGGCTGCCCTAACTACTGGCTCATACAGGTGACAATCTTCTGCTTCCTCGAAATCTTCAGGCTCCTCAAACTCTGGAAATGTGGAGATAACCTCCCGCAGGCTCTGGGTCATGCCTGATCCCCGACTCTCATAGTCTGAGGCCCTCATAGTGGATGGGATGGGCCCGGGTGGTACTTGGTCCTCACTTGAGTGGTCAGATGCAGAGGTGTCAGATGTTTCCATGACGTCGGGGACCCTAATCAGCATGTGGTTTTTGCTGTACACGCGATTCAGAATGGCATGGACTAACTCCATGAACATATTACAGAAGTCACGGACTGGGAAATTTCGGGAATTCACCACAATATCTGGATCTACTGTAGGGCTTTCCTCATCCTCCTCGTCCTCCTCCGCCGCCTCCTCCTCCTCCTCCGTCGACTTTTCTTCAGGTATATCAGAAACCCTGTCCAGGCCGGACTCGCAGCCTATCCCACTACCTTCTGCCACCTCCTGTACCCACTCTCCCTCAAGTGTTAATGGGTTGTCTTGGCTCTCTTTGGGTGTGTTTTGATGCCCGGCGTTAGACATGACACTAGTTAGTACCTCAACAAGGCCTTGATGGAAGTGGGATAAAGATGATACTGACTCCTAGGGCTGCCAAGGTCTGGGCAAGGTGGAGGGATTATGGCATCGACCACCAGTACACTTTGGTAAAGATTGTGATTAGGAAGCTGTTGGCTCCTAAAGACATTCACAGGGACCTTAGAGTTATAGAGGGAGCTTTGGCAGACACCCCAGGTGACAGGTCAAAAGTCTAGGATGGTACCTGAAGTGGTCTCATGGAAGTAGCAGGGACGCAGTGGCAGAACACACCAGCCCAGGCAGATGGCAACTGGAAAGTCTCTCCTAACATCCAGGGACTACAAGGGTTATACTGTGAGTCACCGGGGGTGGGGGTGGGGGCGGGGCTTATGACAGTTATATGAACAGTTTTGCCACCAGGTAGCCAGCTGTAAGCTGATTTGTTGATGAGTGAAGATGGTCATGGCCATCGTCCAATAATTGATCCAAAACCTTCCATTTTAGGAAACACCTTCTTGTTTTGTTTGTTTGTTTGTGTGTGGCCTTAGAAATTCAGGCCTTCTCTCATTAGGTCAAAGCTGTCCCTATCCCTCCTCTCCCCTCCTCTTTTAAAGTGTCTGTGCCAAGTCAGTGCTGGAACCTAAGGGAGGCAGCTCAGAAGAAGGTAGCTGATTCCCCTAGCACTGGCATGAAGGGCATTTATGATCAAGCTGATGTCAGCACTGGGAACAGAACTAGTGTCCTCTGGAAGAGCAGCAGTGTTCTTAGCTGCTGAGCTGTCTCTCTAGCCCTGACCCCACCCTCTTGACTCTAGGGCTATTGGGTAAAATAGAGTTGTCCAAAATGAAGGATTCTAAGTCAGGGAAACTTCTTCTGTAAAGTGGAAGGATTATTTTAGGCTCTGAACCTTCCAGAGAAGGCCAAAATCTACATTATTATGTATTTACACAAAAGGAAAAAAAACAAATTTCGACAAATACCTTAAACTTAAATATGATAAGCACATTTCTTTTCTTTTCTTTGCTTCTTTGTTAAGTCACTAAATATTTTTTATATTTTACATATATATTTATATCACCACACACATATACAATAAGCTACCTACAGCAAGAATAACCAAGAAACAATCAGGAATTATATAAAGGTTACATTCATAGTGTTTGACTATTTGTATTTGGCAGCCTTGAAGAAAACATTTGATGTATCTACAAATCTTTATGTAAATTTATACCTATTATATCTAACGTAGTAATAGTTTTTTAAACTAGCTTTGTTTTTTCCAAGCTCAGTAGGCAACTTGAATCTTCTTAGATGAAAAAGGAGACTTTACTTTCTCTTCCAAGGAATTAAAGACAAGAACTGAACTCTTGGGAGGCCAATACTGCCTAATAGGATTCAATGTTAGTGTTTGCTGTCATGCAGATTGATTGTAAATGTTCATCTATTGATTGGTAAACAGCTTCATTTTGTGTTTTAAAAACCTTTAGAATATTTTATTAAGATTACAATTTCATGTACTGCCGAGGAAGCTCAGTGGTTAAGAGAGCGCAGTGGCTCTTCCATAGGACCCTGGTTCAATTTCCAGCACCCATAAGGTGGCTCACAAATGTACCTCTAGTCCCAGAGGATCCATCGTCCTTTTATGGCCTCTATGTGCACTGCATGCATGTGATGCACAGACATACATGCAGAGAAAACACCCATACATGTTAGACCCTACTGCTGAATATGTTACATCCTTTGCTTGCTCTACTTTGAGAAAGAAAGCTCAAACTGGATCTGGAGTATTCTCTCCCATGAGCTAGATTCTATACTTACAAAAGTAGCTACTAAGTATGCTGAGGAGAATTAACCCTCAAAGTGCCACTGAAACATTGATTCTGTGTGCTTTTCTTTTCCTTTTTGAGACATGGTCTCTCTATATAGCCCTAAAACTTGCTAGGTAGACCAGGGTGGTCTTGAACTCACAGAGACTCCCCCTGGCTGTGCTTTCTGAGTGCTGGGATTAAAAGTGTGTGCCACCACGCATCCTGCATGCTTTGTGATAGGAGGAGCAGGCAAGATGCACCAACTAGTGCAATGGTGGCTTCCATGACTATGACCTGGAGATGGAGGGATGGCCAGAAAGCAATGGAGACACAATCCCTCTTGGAGCACAAGAAATATAGTTGCGCATCAGCGCATCAGTATCATCCCCTTCATGGCCCAAGGACTGTTGAAGAGGGGCGTGGGAAGGATGTAAGAGCTGGAAGAAGAGGTAGAGTGTGTTGAGTGACTGTCCCCCTAGCCAAAGCACTGCTTCCTTAGAACATTCAGCTAAGCCCCTCTAGCAAAAGGTTATCCCAGCCAGGCTTGTTGACATTTTACACTAGTCCAGCCCCACCCCCACCTGGAGTATGCACCTCTGTATCTCTCTCTCTCTCTCTCTCTCTCTCTCTCTCTCTCTCTCTCTCTCTCTCTCTCTCTCTCTCTCTCTCATTCCTGCTGGGTAGTGCTTTCCAGGTGGGGCTGGATAGAGGAGAAGTGCCCTCACCTCTAAGTCACCTCTCACCTATGCTCTGCCAGGAAGCCCAATAAATAAGCTCCCTGGTTCTCCATAGTGAACTTTGATGGAATTACACCTCAGTTTGTAGTCTGGGCCCTAGGAGGAGAGATAGGCCTTGCTTACATCTTCAGTTGGGAAGACGTTCTAACAACAACATATGATAGAAAATGTCTGTCTGTCTTTCTGAGATGGAATTCACTTAACATCATCATCCCAGTTGCATCCATTCTCCTCCAAATGACACTACTTATTTTTTTAATGGATGAAAACTCTTCTTATAAGTAAACTCTTCTCTCTTTAGTGTGTATAGGCCTCAGCCTCACTTCCAACCTCCCAACTTTACATAGGAGAGAGAAGGTTAGTGGGGAGAGGGGCCCCTCTGCTTCTCCTGGCTGCTTAAGGTCAATTGGGTTCCTCTGGGCTATACCCATCTCCTCCAACAGCACCAGCCAGCAGTCTCCCCCAAGCCACTGCTCCTCAAAGCATTTCTCTCTGTCTGTCTGCTCCAAACCACGACACCTGGTCTCTTCAAACTGTTACAGGCCAGGCCACATGGCAACACTGCATGTCACACTGTGCTCTCTCTCCCTGTGCTCTTACTGACAGCCTCAGAGCACTATACCAAGCCCCTGTCCCAGCTACACCAGGAAGGACTGAACAGCTGGCAAAAGCCACGCCCCCATGAGACAATTTACTGGTGTGGACAAGCTAAAGCTCAAACTGACACCCCACACTTGGGGTTAAAACAAAACATATTTACAGAACAGAACTGAGTTTACAAAGGAACCAAAACTTCCATTACAATAATACATGTGTGGCACATTTTCTTTTCTAATTCCTCACCATGGGGCACCTAGGTTGGTTCCACAGCTTAACTGTTGGGAATAGTGCTGCAATGGACACTGGTGTGCAAGTGTCTCTCTCTGATACGTTGACTCAGAGCCCTTTGGGTAAAGACACAAGAGTGGCATAGCTCAGTTATATAACAGATCTATATTTAGTTTTGAAGACACTTGATCCTGAATTCCATAGTCACTGAACTAGTTTACATTCGCAAACAGTGTACACAGATGCCCCTGTGTTCCCTTCCTTGCCAGTATTATTTTTGTTCCTTCTTTGTGTGTTTGTTTGTTTGTTTGTTTGTTTTTGATACAGAGTTTCTCTGTGTAGCCTTGACTGTCCTGGACTCAGCTTGTAGACCAAGCTGGCCTTGAACTCACAGTGATCCACCTGCCTCTGCCTCCCAAGTGCTGGGATTCCAGGTCTCCACAACCAATCCTGGCCTGTAAGTGTTTTCCTAAAATCAGGAATAATGATAAGGGTACCTGTCTGAGGGTTTTATTGCTGGGAAGACACATCACAACCACAGCAGCTCTCAGAAAGCCCTCAATTGGAACTTGCTTAGGTTCAGAGGTTTAGTCCATTATCATCATGGGAGCATGGCGGCACACAGGAAGACATGGTGCTGGAGAGATAACAGAGTCACTTCTCTAAGTCTAATAGCTGCTTTCTTCCTCCTGCTGGGTTGTCTCCTTTAGCCTCCATACAAGGCTCTGTGCCTAGTCTTACTACGTGTCCGGTTGATATCACTGGAAGGCCTGCTCTTTTCTGAAGGGAGAAGGAGGGGCAGTGGATCTGGGGGAGAGGGGAAGTGGGACAGTATGGGGAGGAAATAGGAGGAGTACCCATTCACAACGTTATTGTTCTACAGAGTGCTCAACCTTTTAGCTAAAACCATAAGAGTGAGATCAACATAAAAATAAAACAAATATGTAAAATAGAATAAGGTTAAGCCTGAGGCTGCATGCACGGGGCCTGCACAGGTCTACACCAGGTCCTCTGCATATATATTATGGCTTCTGGATTAGTGTATTTTTGGAATTCCAGAATATCCAAATGGAGGAGTCTCTGATTTTTTGCCTTCTCTTGAGCCCTATGCCATCTGTTGCCTTGGCTTGTCCAACTTGGATATCATAGTTTTTATTTTATATTATTATACTTTATGTTGATATATTTTATTATGTCTTAGAAACCTGTCCTTTTCTTTGTGTGTATGTGTGTTTTATTTATTTATTTATTTATTAAAGAAAAAAGGTTAAAGTTAGCAAAAATAAAGCTCTTATAAATCACAGGGAAGGAGAGCAACCAAGAGAGAGGGAGTATTGGAGCAGACACGGAAGAATATAGAACTGCAGGTTTCTGAGTAAAGGAGATATGTATAAATTAACTTGCTCTCCTGGGTGGTAAATGCATCCAGTAGCCATCACCTGGCCCGCTCAGAGAGGGGCAGGAGCTGTTCAAGCCACAAGCAGCTCTGAGGCAGCCACCCATCAGTCCTCTTACTCTGGGGTCTTAAGCTGCTCCAAAGTTGGCATCAGACTACACAGCTCAGCCGCTGGCTTGTCATACAGGGGCGATCTGGAGAGTTCACACTTGTAGGTGATCAGGGAGCAACGTCACTAAAGATAGTCCAGAAAGAGCAGTGTCAGCTTAGACCTGAAGAGCTTGCATTTGTCCTAAGGATGATGTTAAGCAAGTAGGCTCTTGTGCCTTGTTGAATCGGGAGACTGAGGTAGTTGAGTAATGAGGACGAGGAAGCTTGGAGATTTGCTTGGACTGTAAATGCTTATCGTGAATAAGTTGAGAAGAGACATTGTGGGGAAGATGAGAGCATCACTGCCACATGGAGACTAATACAGACTGGTTTTAGCTGCTGAGGGAAGGCAGGCTCTTGTAGAGCCTGAAGCTACTTCAGGAGTGCCCTGATACCTGTAGGCACTTTAGAAGGCAGGCTAACAAGGCACATCTTGAGAGATGAGCTGACAGGAGACTCAGGTCTCAGAAAGCCTGGGTGAGTTTGGGCCTGACCACCTACTCAGCTGCATAGCTCTTGACAACAAGTAAGCCTCAGT
The DNA here is from genome assembly GCF_903995435.1 of Acomys russatus. Taxonomy (NCBI): domain Eukaryota; kingdom Metazoa; phylum Chordata; class Mammalia; order Rodentia; family Muridae; genus Acomys; species Acomys russatus. The sequence goes on along the minus strand of NC_067169.1, from coordinate 92,671,901 downwards.
GGTGCAGTTCCACTTCCCAGAGGGCGGTGGGTGTGGGGGGTGGGCAGGTGAGGGGGGGACTCTAGAGGGATGCCTGCTTGTTGGGAGGGACTGGAAGCAGGAGCAACAGAGTGACCCTTCCCCCTTTAGCAGTTAATGCCTCACCACTGCCTTATCTTTACTACTGACAAGAGCTGTTCCTTCACAGGCTTTGGGCAGCTCTTCAAATCCTTGGGTTAAAACTCTAAAAACACCTCATTGTTCCCACATCTTCCTAGTTCATGCCAGCACCTTCTCCGTCTGGAGCCTGGAGCCTAGTAAAGGATTGCACATCACTGGTGTAGGCTCTGGTTATGTTCTACCTGGAAACAAAAACACAAAAGTGCTACCTCATTTTAAGAGTGGTATGAGCATCTATAATGAGTGGGGGATAGATGTTAAGTACAGAAAGAAAAATCTGGCCTCCATTCAGACAGGATTCAGGCATGTATTAAGAGCCTTGGGCAGCATGGTGGAGCAATGGCTTACAGCTCTCCCTGGCTTCCCAGGAAGCCATTTAGTATGGACCATCCCTCATAGCTGCATCCAGTTGTCTCCAGTCACTACTTTCTGGAGTAATGAGCTAATGAGAGGGAACGATAGTGGATGGAATCACCAAGCAGAAGTTACGCAGTGCCATTTAGCTACTATAAAAATAAAATTACAAGTTGTCCTCTTTTCCCATGCTCACACCTGTTCAGCCAGAAACACTGGACTCTAACCAGCGTGCTTACATGAGGGAAACCTCAAAAAGTAACTCAAACTGTAAGGCCATCAGCAACAGTGGCAAAGAGGACTGTCCACAGGACCCTGCTTGTCAGGATGGTTTGCTGTCACTGAGAGGTAGAGCCCTTTAACTGGATGTACCTGCCTCAGGCTGGAGGCTCCAGTGAGAAAACTGGTAATTCTGTACTTCATACTCCTCTGTCCACTGCCCTCAGCCCTTATTCCCAGAACGCACAGCACAACTACCCTTGGAGTCCCACACAGCTGCGGAAACAGCTTCCTCTTCCACAGCACCCTCTGCACGTGTGTCCCCGTAACTATCTCGTGGAGGTGTGTGTACCTGTGACAGTGTGTGAGGAAGGCCTTGTAGAGGGGGACAGTTTTAAAATGCCTGTCTTTAAGGTCCCTCCTGACCTCTTAGGTAATGAGCTGGGTATATTATTGTCTTTTTCTATTCCAGCACCCTGTTGTCCTTCCACAAGAAGGAATATTATTTCTGGTGTTCTGGTTCCTTGGGGAAGGGGTCCAAACACACCAGGGATCGGCAGGGAACTCGGCAAGGAGAGCTCAGTCCTTCCTCAAGCATGCACACAGGACAATTTCCACTTTCATCCCTTCAAACCACGTGAATACAACCAAGAGTGAGCCCTGCTAAGACGGCTCCTGCTGAATTAAGTGATTCGACAAGGTACAGCATAAGTAAAGCCATGTGTGGTTTGGATGACATACTGTGAGACCCTAGACAGAATGATCCTCCAGAAGGCAGAATGGTCAGAATTCAAAGTCATAGCTGGCACTACTGGTCAGTAACAGGAAGGTTACAGGCTCTGTGTTGGGGATTTCACCTACCCCAAAAGGTACAAACATACTTTGGTTAGATAAATCTGCTAGGGAGGGAGGGGTGAGGTGGGGCTGTGTACTGTCTGGTGTTGAGGACCATCCTTGGTCTCTGACAACTACATGACCAATCTCCAGGCATGGCAATCAGGGATGATAGGCAGCAGCGTAGATGGCAGCAGCTTGTTGGGGACAAATCCACCTCCAGGTAAAGTGAGGGACAGAACTTCCTCGGCGTGGAGGGCTGTGAGACCTTGGGCAGAATGAAGACCCTCCAGGAGGCAGAGCAGGTGTCCCAGGGTCCTGAAGCTGGATGACACTTGTCTGTAGCACTGTCCACCAGATTTGGCTTCCAAAGGCTGCACAATGTCACTCATCTGCTTCCTGAAGGCAAAGTGTAGTCTCTCTTGTCTCCTCATTACTTGCTGAACTGGAAAGGATAGAGCCCATGGTCTGAGGGGGTCTCCATGCCACTTGGTTCTGCTGACCACTACTCTCCTCAACAGAAACACTGGAGGAAGGCACAGTGGGATACTTGGAGACGCAAGCTCCTTGCATAGCGGCCGCGGCTGGCATGAACGTGCCCAAGCTGTTGAGTGACAGGTGGCCCAGTTGCTGGGTAAGATGTCCCATCAGGGAGGCAGGCTGGAGAGAGAGGGCATGGTCCATCCCTGGTGTCAGAACTGAGCCTGAAGGCTGCATGAGGTACGACTGGTGTTGCATCCAAGATGGGTTAGGTACTTGTAGAGGAGACGTCTGAGTCATTCTCTGATAGGAGGACACAGGAGATGGAAGATACGGGGAGAGTGCAGACTGAGCAAGCATCCTGCTGTGAGCAATACTGTAAGGGGCTGAGTACAACCCATTCTGAAGAGCCGCGGTGGGGTCATAGCTCAAGGCCATAGCACCCATTTCTCCGTTCCTTAGCCAGGCTCCTCCATTTTGCACAAATGTTCCATGGTTCTGTCGTTTCTTCGGCCCACCATCAGCAAATTTACAAAGCAAGGGGTCAGAGGGTGCTGCTACTCCAGGGGGTGTCTTTATATACTTTCCATTAAAGTGGGTGATGACAGCTTCACACGTCTCTGTGGACTCCATCCTTGCAAAGCCAACCCCTCTGCTGGTCCCAGTAGTGTCTCGGAGGATTCGAGTGGAGATGACCTGGCCGAAGGGCTTCAGCATGCCCTCCAGTTCCTGCTCATCCATGGACACCGGGAGGTTTGAGATGTATAAGTTTGTGGGGTCTTGTTCCTGTTGCTTAGCCATTTGTGCCTGCACACCACTGGCTTTCAGTGCAGGTACAGCCTTCTGTGCTGCTGAGGGACTGTCGAAGTCCACAAAGCCATAGCCTTTGCACTTGTTTGTGGTCTTGTCCAGGATAGCCTTAGTGGACACAATCTTGCCATATGGCTGGCAGAGCTTGACAAGGTCCTGGTCAGTAGTGCCTGGCTGCAATCCCAAATGTACAGGTTGGTCTTGTTCAGCTGGTCGCTCCCGCTGCTCCTGCTGCTTCCAGTAGGGGTGCTGTTCCTTGGACTTGGCTGTGCCATCTTCTTGTTGTTCTTGGAAGTCACCAATAGCAGGATTTTGTCTCTACTGTGAGGCTCTCAGAGAGGGAAAGAAGTGAAGGGAAGGGAGGGGGAAAGAAGGAGAGAGGAGGGGAGAAAAAAAGAGGGAGAGAGGAAGGGAGAAAAAGAGGGAGGGAAGGGAGAAGGGAGGGGGAGGAGAAAGAGGAGAAAAAGGAGCAAGGGGGCCTGTCCTTTTCTAATGAGAGGCAGAGAGGGACTGAATCTGGATGGGAGGTGAGGTGAGAAAGATCTGGGAGCAACAGAGGGAGGGAAAACCATAATCAGGGATAAATTTGTGTAGTGATAAAATTATTTTATGTAATAAAATGTTTTATGTGATAAAATAATCTTGTTGGAGGTTGGTCTGGTGCTATGTATTCTAATGCTAATTACTGGTCCCCAAGATCTGGTTACACCCAAGAGGAGCACATTCTCACATACACCATGTGATGCTGTGTCACATCCCTCAGTCCAGCCCAGAAAGAGTGAATTATTAGCAGTTAGATTTGGGTGTGTAGCTGAGGGATAGCTAAATAGCTTAGAAGTTTGATATCTACCTAGATCTAGTGCTTTAAGCTTGTAAAAGAAATCACAGTCTCTCTGTGACAATTAATTTGGGAGCTGGCAGGGTCTAAGAAAACTGTCGCTTTAGAATCTATTTCAATAAAAGAATAAAATAGTGACACTATCACTTCCTTGAACAATTATTTGTTTCTATCTACTGTTACTACATTCCTCAGGAAAAATATTATGCTTTTAAGATGACTTCATAAGGAAAAATAAGCATATATGTCAGATATTGGTGAATAAAAACCAATTATTAGATACTGATTTATGAATTTATTTAGTGATTTACTTAAAGTGCTCTTTGTAATTGCTTATTTGACAAGCATGATAATCCTTGCTACCCGGAAGAAAATAACCCAGAGAAATAGCTAGAACACTAGATTGTTGCCCTTTACAATCTGCTGACTGCCTCATGCCTTCAGCAAAATCTCCCTTGTTTACCTACCTGCACTTGTGGATTTAGAGTAACAAATGAGAATGCAAACTAGAGCCAGGACTGAGGCCTTTCAGGAGCTCTCTTGGCTTCAGTCCAGTGGTGGCATCTCCTCTCTTCTGCTTTAATTGGTGTTGGAGTACTTAGTCCATGAAACTTCCTGAATCTTTTCTGCAAGCCCCAGCAAGATCTCCTTCAGCAGGACTGCAGTTGATCAAGAATCATTGCTGCACCCAGGCCTCTCAGCTCTCTGAAGGTCTCTGCATCATAGAAGTCTGCACCATTGAAGGAATTCTGGGGTTTCACACCAGTGGCTAAGGAGACTATGAGGCCCAAGAGTAGAACATGACAAGACTAGGCTGAACATCCAGACCAGGTAAGGACCAATGGGGAGACAGGCAGGGAGAACCAGATGGCTTGATCATCCAATAAGGGATTGCATCCAAAGCCTCAAAATGGTACCAACGTGACATTGGTCTCCACGGAATAGCCTCAAAGTCTTATCAAGGCACTGGTAATACTCTCCATAAAAATTGAGACATGGAAGTTAAAATTAAGCCAGACAGTGGTAGCACAGTCCTTCGTCCTAGCTCTTCAGAAGCAGAGGGAGGGAGAGCTCTGTGAGGCCAGCCTGGCTACAGAGTGAGTTCCAGGATAGCCAGGGCTACATAGTGAGATTCTACCTTGTAAAACCACATATAAGTTGATAAATAAGGAATGTGTTATTTCGGAATGGATAGTGAACGAGTTTTATGAAAAAATTCACCTTGCTGTGGCTACTGGATCTGCTTGGGGCCCAATCTGAGGTTCTGCTGATGTCACTTCAACTGAGTGGGCACTCAACTCCCATAAGAGGAGATGACCAAGCCTAGGGCTGTACATGTACCGCTGAGACCTAAATCACTGTGAGGTAACCAGCCAGGGAGTCACTTCTGCTTGAGGGAGAAGATGGTCTTCTCTAGCATTCTCTACACACCACACAGGGCTAGGCACATAAAACCACACACCCCAAGTCCTGGTTAGGAAACTCTTCTTGTTTTGGGATCTATACAGTCCAATGTGAGACCCACACAAGACTGCAAACACTGTTAATTCCACAGACACTATGGAAGCACCACCATTGAATTCCCTAGAGGATATATAATTATGACCATGCCCCCTGCTGGTTCCAATTGCTGGCTCCATTGCTCAAGCAGTTGCAAGACCACCTGATTCCATCCCATGTTGGCATGTTTTCACTGCAATGCACACCTACTGGTCTTGTCATGTGTTCAGTGCAATGCACACCTACTGGTCCTGTCAGTCAGCTGTGTCAGACTCCACAGCCATGCTGGGGTGCTTACCACACTCCAGTCGGCTGCATTCCAGGGATGAACAGGTTCCAACATGTCCACCATGGGAAAATCCAGCCCAACGCCCTATTCAAGGAAATGAAAGGTATATTATCCAGCCACACACTTCATTTCAGATAAATCATAAAAAGAAACTCCCTCCTCAGGGCCAGACTAAAAGGACAATCACTCCCCAGTTCAGATATGGAACTTTTTTCCTGATGGGAGATGAAGCCTACAATAGGGGACAAGCCCCTCACATCAATAGACTCAAAGCAGCAATATACAAAGAAATGGATCTTCTTACATCAGGGAGCAAAGAAATTTAAAAGCAGGGACCAAATCTTTCACCTTCTAGAAACTCTCTGGGACCCAGATGTAGCAGTGGTACACTGCTAGGCTCTCACAGAGTCAGGGTCGAGTGAGTCAGTGAAACCAACTGGCAAACCTTCAGCCAAACAAGCTGCGCTCTGGGAAGACATAATCTCCAGTCCCCTCTCATTATCCCCTAACAGGTATGTTTTAACAATAGATGAACAGACAGACAGACAGACAGGCAAGCAGGCAGACAGACAGGAAATGTATAACTTCTGAAGAATGCCTGATTACTACAGATAGGAAAATAATTCAAGAAGTGACAGATCCCAGTCCAATCCTTAAAGCTCTTGAAGCAAGGTCCAGCAGTACTTACATCCCTCAGACACAAGAAATAAGAGAAGGCTGGGCCTTGTGCTGCTGCCTTTAATCCCAGCACTGTGGAGGCAGAAGCAGGGCAATCTCTGTGAGTGTGAGGTCATTATGGTCTACATAATGGGCTCCAGGACAGCCAGAGCTACCTAGAGAGGCCCAGTTTCAAAAAGGGAAAGAAACAGCAGTGTCTCACACTGGACATCCACACATAGAGGAAGTCAATAGGCCACAGAGATGGGTACACATCCATATTTACTGCTGCACTATTCAAAATAGCTCAAAATGGAACCAACACAGCTGTCGTGTACCAAGGAAACATGATCTCCATTTGCATAAAGAAATGAAACAATGAGATCATTATGCTAAGCAAAATAAGCCACACTCAGAAAAGCTAATACAACATTTTTACTATATATGGAATTTAGATGTGCCTCTGTGTGTGTATGTGTGTGTGTGTGTGTGTGTGTGTGTGTGTTTCATGGAAGTAGGAGGTGGGCCGTGGAAGGAGAGGAAGAGACTCAAGACAGATGGGATGGGGGTAAATTGAAGAAAATGGAACACATGGAGTGGAAAATCACGACAAAGCCTTTTTAGTGGCAGGAAGGTGTCTAGCAGGAGTAGGGCAGGAGAGATAAGGCAGTGGAAATGGAAAGAAATGAAGACAAACAAAGAAAACCAGACAACATGAAAAAGCCAGAACAAAACACATAATTTTGTATGCTAACCTACGCCATTAACTTGAAAAGTATACTCTTTTCCAAAGAGCACATCTGAAATCCATGTATCCCCATTTCAAGTACGTGCTCAATTGTCACATGCACTTAGTGGACAGTACAGCTCAGAAGGCTTGCCTCCATCTCCCTCTATCCAAAAATTGCTTTAGGCATAACATTTTTCATTTACTTTGGGTTACATAAAGTAATTTAAAACAAGTTCACAAGATTTTAGTCAAGATTATGTGAACAAACATAACAGTATTTTTGTCTATTTCTAACATCACCAAACATTGTGAGATGTATTCTGAACAGGAGGGAGAAATGGCACCTGCCATTGCAAGCCACCTTTGGGTTCTGAAGAACAGAGTACACCAGTGTGAATATTTCTGAGGCCTTCTGAAGACTGAAAATCCTCCAGAGAAGAAAAACCAGGCTTTCTTCTTCGTCCTCCTCCTTCCCCTGACATCTCCTAACTGCAGAATCAGATGAAAGAAGAGTGAATCTCTAAAGATGAACCAGCCGCAGCATGCTAGACAGAAGGAGACAGCTCCATAGATCTTGTGCACCTGTGTGCTGAATTAACCACTAGAGGCACCTTTTCCTCTTAGCTGCTGTGCTGCAATGTCAGCCTGCTTAGCCAACTGGTAGTTTCAACCATGTGATGCAGATAACTGTCTCTCCATTCCTAACACCAGGAACGCCTGTGAGCCTATGTTGGTGGCAGTGCCTTTTGAATTGAAGTAAATCTCCAAATTTTGAGATATAGATTATTAGACCCCAAAACTCCTCGTAGCCAGGAAGGTGGTCACTGCTAGTGAGAAGTCACTTCCGGATGAGTACTACCCATTGGAATGTGTGTGTGCTTACAAGAGCCTGGTCTCTCCATGTTCCATGCTGAGGCCCACCTGGCATTCATGCATGTTTGTCCTGGGACACGGTGTTGTTTACGTGTCACCAGGAAACATCCCAGCCCTGTTATGGCTTGCAAAGGACATAAAAAATGCACAGGCCTCCCCTCCCCCTTTCAGACATGTAGACATAGAACCTCTGGAGTGCCCAAAGACCTCACAGTGGGCCCTGTCGATGGTCCCAACCATTTATTTCCCCAAACAACACTGGCTGACTGGTCCCCCTTCGTCTCCTCCCTGAGTCCCTCAGAAAATGTTCCTAGACTGTCCTCCTGGGGCCAAGGCCACTCAGTGTGTGTCATTCAGGCACCAGATGTCACCTCAGGAAAGTAGACAGGGTCCAGTATCCTCAGGAAAGTATCCTGGGTCCTGTTACCTAAGGAAAGTATCCTGAGTCCTAATACCTGGTCACTCACCTGGAGGAACACACCTAACCAAGTTTGCCCAGAACCCAGCTTTCCCTCTGGAGGGTGGTCAGGGCTAGTCAGTCCTCACTTTGGAAAGTATCCAGCCTCTGTGAAAAAGCACGTGCATATGTGCTTGCCCATCCACTCACTTCTTTTCCTTGGTGAGGTCCACCTGCAATCATGTGTGCCTGAACAGGAAATTGTACTCTCCAGGCCTGAAAGGACCCCAAACATGCACACAAGTGTTTTGTGTAGGCCCATCTGTGGAAGTGTGGACCTCGATGAATGTCTCTGTGCACAAGGACTTCAGCATGGGTGCTGTGGCAGAGCCCTAGCCCTTCTGCCTACATACAGGCCTTCCTGCCCTCTCTGCTCACTCCCTGCATTGTATCAAAGCTTTTCCACAGCACTCTTGCTGTCCTCCTCTACTCTCTGGTGGAATTCAGGCTCCTGACCTTGGCCTCAGAGACTGTCCTGGGTCCCAATACCTAGACACTCACTTACAGGTACATATATCGCTCACCATAATCCCAGAGACCCTCTTTCTCCTTGAGGGTGTGATTCTGGGGGAGCTTCCCAGGCATCCCTCACTTCTGCAAAGCATTCTACCTTAGGATAAAACATGTCTGCTCTCCGTGGAATTGGACTGTGCTGTTTCAAATAGTGGACCCACTCCATCCCTGCCCCTGTCCCCACTGCCATAGCCTCCATACTCAAGCCCTGCTTTCTTGACCCCTCCCCCTCCCCCCTCATAAGGAAGAAGGCTTGACCTGGAGCTACCACTTGTGCTTCCAGAAACCGGGGACTGACTCACCTAGGACCTGCAGAAAGTGTCTGAAGGCCTCTGCTCCCTGTGTTCAATGCCCTCACAGGTGCAAGTATAGGCTTCTGCAGAGTCTGGGATACTGAAAGAGTCATGTGGAAGGTGCCTAATCTCTGCAGGAGCACATGTGCTGCTGTCCTGACCTCTCCTTAGCGTCCCTAGTGCATTCACAAAGCTTTGCCAGGCAGCTCTTTAGGGCTTTGTTTGCTCTAGGGTGGAAGAGAGGCCCATGAATTTCATCACCCCATCACAAGGCTACTCCACCCCTAGGTATAGGGGCCACCCCCTGAATACAGACTTTCTAGCAAGTATTGGTATGCAAAAGCTCACAGCAGCCCCAATCACAGGAGCATTGTCCCCAATTTCCCCCTAATGATGAAGACATAGGCCAAGCATGGTGTGTCCATACAACAGAATACTATCAAGTCCAAAGAAAGAAAAGCACTGCCACTGCAGGCAGGTTGGAAGCCTTTTCAGTGAAATCGGTCACACAAAAGTCACTGTCTGTAAGGATCCTTGATCATACTATGGGCAGAAGACAAAAACCCAGATGTGGTCAACTGGTGCCACCTACTGTGGTGAGAAAACATCTCACTGGGTGCAGGGATGGGTGCAGAGAGTAGTAGGCATGCCTGGGGACAGCTTAATTGAACACAGATTCCTATGTGCCTGTTGAAGAGAGAGTGAGAGAGGAGAGAATGTGAAAACCAGAGAGAGAGACACACAGAGAGAGAGAGAGACATACACAGAGAGAAAAGAAGAAGAAGAGGAGTAATGTCCCTGTGCGTGTTTGTGGATGGGCTGGTGATTGGGTCCTCCTGCTGGTGCAGGTTTGAATGAGATAGCCTCCACAGCCTGGGGCTTTTGAATACTTGTTTCCCAGTTGATGGTGGCATTGTTTTGGATTTGACTGGGAGGTGTGGCAGTGATGGAGGAAAGATGTCACTGGGGGCAGGCTTTGAGTTTTCCAAAGCTTCCTGCCATTTGAAGTTTGATCTGCTCTCTTCCTGTTTGAGATTCAAGATGGATCTTTTGATGCTGCTGCCACCTGAATCCCTGAGCTGCTTTCTATCCCCTGCAGGTTCATGCTCCTCCACATTTCTGCCAAACAACCTAAAACACTCATTTGCACCTGGAGAAACAACATACATGTCTTCTGAATTATGGCAAGTAAAAAGGTGTCCTTCTCAGACATGGCCCCTGACCTTATAGGAGGCAGAGGGGAACCTGTCATCTCTTGCTGTGCCTTGTCTGGGTTATTTTCTTCCAGGTTAAGTAAATCACTAAATACATCGTTGAATCAGTGTCTAATAATTGTTCTTTTTTCACCAATATGTGAGAAACTTGCTTATTTTTCCTTATGAAGTCATCTTAAAAGCCTAATATTTTTCCTGAGGAATGTGGTAACAGTAGATAGAAACAAATAATTGTTCAAGGAAGTGATAGTGTCACTATTTTTTCTTTTATTGAAATAGATTCTAAATCAACAGTTTTCTTTAACCCTGCCAGCCCCAAATTAATTGTCACAGAGAGACTGTGATTTCTTTTACAAGCTTAAAGCACTAGATCTAGGTAGATATCAAGCTTCTAAGCTATTTAGCTATCCCTCAGCTACACACCCAAATCTAACTGCTAATAAGTCACTCTTTCTGGGCCGGACTGAGAGATGTGACACAGCATCACATGGTGTATGTGAGAATGTGCTTCTATTGGGTGTAACCAGATCTTGGGGACCAGTAATTATCATTAGAATACATAGCACCAGACCAACCTCCAACAAGATTATTTTATCACATAAAACATTTCATTACATAAAATAATTTATCACTACACAAAATTTATCCCTGATTACTGGTTTCCCCTCCCTCTGTTACTCCCAGATCCTTCTCACCTCACCTCCCTATCCAGATTTCAGTCCCTCTCTGCCTCTCATTAGAAAAGGACAGGCTTCTAAGAGATAATAAAATATAATAATATAAAATAAAAACTATGATATCAAAGTTGGACACTAGTTCTGTTCCCAGCGCTGACGTCAGCTTGATCATGTATTTCCTTCATGCCAGTGCTAGGGGAATCAGCTACCTTCTTCTGAGCTGCCTCCCTTAGGTTCCAGCACTGACTTGGCACAGACACTTTAAAAGAGGAGGGGAGAGGAGGATAGGGACAGCTTGACCTAATGAGAGGCCTGAGTTTCTAGACACACACACACACACACACACACACACACACACACACACACACACACACACACACACCACTAGTGAAGGTGTTTCCAAAAATGGAAGGGTTTTGATCAATTATTGGATGATGGCAATGACCATCTTCGCTCCTCAACAAATCAGCTTAGAGCTGGCTATGTGGTGACAAAACAGTTTATATAAGTGTCATAAGCCCTGCCCCCACCCCCTGTGACTCACAGTATAACCCTTGTAGTGCCCAGATGTTAGAAGAGACTCGCAGGTTGCCATCTGCCTGGGCTGGTGTGTTCTGCCACCGCGTTCCTGCTACCTCCATGGGACCACCTCAGGTACCATCCTAAACTTTTGACCTGTCACCTGGGGTGTCTGCCGAAGCTCCCTCTATAACTCTAAGGTCCCTGTGAATGTCTTTAGGAGCCAACAGCTTCTTAATCACAATCTTTCCCGAAGTGTCCTGGTGGTCCATGCCATAATCCCTCCGCATCGCCCGGACCTTGGCAGTCCGAGGAGTCAGTATCGTCTTTATCCCTCTTCCATCAAGGCCTTGTTGAGGTTCTAACTAGTGTCATGTCTAATGCCGGGCATCAAAACACAACCAAAGAGAGCCTAGACAACTCATTAACACTTGAGGGAGAGTGGGTACAGGAGGCGGCAGAAGGTGGTAGGTTAGGCTGCGAGTCCAGCCTGGACCGGGTCTCTGATATACCTGGAGGACTTAGTCCCAGACAGGTGGAGAATATTGGGCCTGAAAGATACCCAAAGGAAGCGAGTGACAGGGGAGAGCGTGCCGAGTCTGAGGAAAAGTTGGAGGAGGAAGAGGAGGAGGAGTAGGAGGAGGGAGAAGAGGAAGAGGAGGAAAGCCCTACAGTAGATCCAGATATTGTGGTGAATACCCGAAATTTCCCAGTCCGTGACTTCTGTATTATGTTCATGGAGCTAGTCCACGCCATTATGAATCGTGTATATAGCAAAAACCACATGCTGATTAGGGTCCCCGACGTCATGGAAACATCTGACACCTCTGCATCTGACCACTCAAGTGAGGACCAAGTACGACCCGGGCCCGTCCCATCAACTGTGACGGCCTCGGACTATGAGACTCGGGGATCAGGCATGACCCGGAGCCTGTGGGAGGTTATCTCCACATTTCCAGAGTTTGAGGAGCCTGAAGATTTCGAGGAAGCAGAAGATTGTCACCTGTATGAGCCAGTAGTTAGGGCAGCCCAGGAACCCACAGAACAAGGCACAGGAGAGGTGGCAGCAGAAGCTACAGCAGAAGAACACCAAAGCAAGTCATAAAGCAGATCGTGGCCTCAGAGGGTAAGGAATCAGGCCTAGGTGCCTAGAGAAGCCATCAGTGCTGGGCAGTGGGCAGTGACAGGGAAGAAGGAAATAGGCAAATGACCAGGCCCAGGGAGGGATGGAGGCTGCTGCCTTGGCTAAGGCTGCTCCTTTACTGGGCAGAAACAATTAGCTGTTCTAGGTGCTAGCCACAGTCAGGTGGCGAAAGGAATGTTTGGATGGCTCCCCTACCAAAGGTCAAAGCTGTCTGTTTAAAAAAAAAAATTGTTTGTTAGTTGTTATTGTTTTGCTTTTGTTCATTTGTTGGAGGGGGGTGGTATCTCATTACTTGTTGAGGTTGGTCTGGTCTGGAACTCTCTAGGCGACACAGGGTGATTTTTACTCACAATTTCTTGCCTCTTGGGGGCCACTGAGTGCTGGGATTAAAGACCTATTTCATTGGGCCAGTTCTATGACACCCTTTCCACGTTTTTGTTCTGAAACAGAGTCTCACACAGGATAGATTGGCCTTGAACTCACTATATAGGCAAAGTGTTCAAAAGAGAGCTTGGGAGCTAGTAGAAGGGAAGCCTGACAAGAAAAGAACCAGAAAATGGCATTCCTCATTTTGAGTCTGTGGCTTTGAAAAGTGTGAAGGTTCTTGGAAATGTGGTTTTCTGCATGGACTTGGTTTGGGAGCACGTCCTGGTAAGAGGAGCCTTAATCTTCACTGAGAAAAAAAATTGCTTGAGGCAAAACATGTAGCTTCCTTCCAAAGTTCTGCCCAGGGGTAATGGGTGCAAGGTCGCTGACTTATGCCCTTGATTTCTTCTTCTAAGGAAAAGAAATGTACTTCATTGCTTAGGATATTTTCTGGTAAAGGGAGAGACATGTCCCTGGGGAAGAGATCATTGGGCAGATGTGTCAAGAGTAGGGAAGTGTAGCCTGAAAACCAGGAAGAAACTCAATTACTGCTGTTTCTGTAGTTACTCATGCACCTGCTGTTTCTCTCAAGGGTAGATGTAGGTGGTGCTATTGGTTGGGAGTTAGGCTATTTTGTGTGTGTGCTCCGATGTGAGTGTGTGTGTGTGTGTGTGTGTGTGTGTGTGTGTGTGTGTGTGTGTGTGTGTGTGTGTGTGTGTGTGTGTGTGTGTGTGTGTGTGAGTGTTTTGTAGTGGTCCTTCCTGAAGAAATAGGTGGATGCCAATCTGATAACTGGAATGAAAATCACAACATATTGGGTGAAGGGACCAGGACAAGAAGAAACAGAAAACCAAGAAGCATTTGCTGAAATGGACCCAGATGCCAAAGGCTGCAGAAACAGCAACTCCAGGTTTCTGTGCATAACTCCCCCTGTAGTTACTTCTCAGTTGACCCTTGTTCTTTTCAAATTCTAGTTAATTGAGGAATACTTTATTTTGAATTCAAACAAAATTCAACTTAACTTTCTTGCTAACATGTCTTAGCATGTGACTACAACTTTTTGGCCGTCTCTACTGTTCAAAGCTCTGTTGTCCAGGAATGTGAGACTCCTAACAAGTGGTAAACCTATTAGACTCAACCCCTGTATCACATCTAGATCAGTCTCTGTTTAGAGAGCAATTGTCAGAAGTAACAGTGGCAGAGGTTGGGCCAGGCAGGAGTTGAGTCCTTAGGGCTCCACCACAGTTAGGCCATTACCTATACTAAGTAGTAATCAACTCCTTTGAGAGCACTACAGACAAATTGTAAAGCAGTTAGACACTTCAGGTAGGACCATTTTTATTGCCTAACACCTACATATTCATTTAGTTGTCAAATTTTATATTTTATACAAGTGAAAAGGTCTGGAGGGTAAGGAAGCATCACATGTGCACCTTTTATAGATAGAGGGATTCCTTTACATGCCAACAGAGCTTGTCAAGCAGAATAAACAAGACTGAGGTGTTGGCTTCATGGGGTAGAGGGTTGGGTTGGCATGTGCAAGGCTATGAGTTTGAGTCTCAGGTGCCGAGCACAGGGTTTCATGTACACACATGTTCACAGCACATGCGCATGACCCCTCCCCCCCACAACAGACCCCAACTGCCAAAAAGCTGGTGTAGTCACATGATTGATTGCATAAGCACCCTGATAGCCATGGGTTTGATTTATATGGGGAAAGCATATTGACCTTTGGTAATTCACTTGAGTAATAGCACAAAAATTGCAAACATGGACAAGGACTGAACATATTCTTAAATGTAGGAAGCAGATTAATCTGGTATAATTGTTTCTTTTCTCTCCTTTTCATCTATAGTGAAGAAGAATAGCAATAAAAGGATGAAGAGAGAATGCTTATTGAATGTCACCAAATTTAGATTGTCCACTTGTTAGCTCAGCAATATTTCATCAACACTGACTTCATCACAACGCTCATCATCTATTAGCGATATTCCTAATTATAAATTCAAAGTCACTTGTTCACCTACCAAATTAGACACTGTAACATGCTAAAATAAAGCAGGCATACTTGGAGGCCACACGGTAATTCAGCTTTACTTCTTTCACGTTTGTTTGATGGAGATACTTTTTTACTATTTCATACTTACTTTAGTTCTTTTTTTTTTTCAAAAGCTTTCTTTTTTTTAAACTATTTTTTTATTAATTTATTCTTGTTTCATCTCAATGTTTATCCCATCCCTTGTATCCTCCCATTCCTCCCCCCTCCCCATTTTCCCATTATTCCCCTCCCCTATGACTGTTCCTGAGGGGGATTACCTCCCCCTATATATTCTCATAGGGTATCAAGTCTCTTCTTGGCTACCTGCTGTCCTTCCTCTGAGTGCCACTGTCCTTCCTCTGAGTGGCACTTTAGTTCTTTTATTGCAGCCAAATAGGTAAAATGACAAGCTTAAAACCATTTTATAAGCAGGAAGATGAAATTCCAGGCTTTAGTTAAAACACCATGATACTGTCCAGTTACACGTGCCTTTTATCTGTTACAAATATATTTGAAAGTATTTACTAAAGTGGAAAAAAGATGTTAAAAAGAAAGAACAGAAATGTTGGTAGCTTTTATTTAGATAAATACTTCTGAATCATTTCTGCTTTTTGCTTCTCTGGCCAGGCTATTGTAACTGAAGAGCATACTTGTTTTAGTTATTTTATGGTGCTCCAAGTGCAACTAGATGTCAATTCTACAACAGTTTAGTATGTGGGGTAGCAAGACTTTAAAGCTCTGTTCTCTCCTACATAAGTCACTACTTTCCTGTACCTACTGAATACTTAACATAAAGCTAGTCTCATTGGACACATGCTGTGTGAAAAACACAAGAGACACTAGCCCAATTCTTTGAGAATTTCAAGAGAGAGGCCTTACACATTTTGTTTTGCTTTTCTCTATGTTTGTGTATGTCAGCATGTGTCTGGGCGCCCATACAGAGCATGAGAGGGGACACAATGCCTTGGAGATGGAGATATAAGAGGCTCCCAGACATAGGAGCTGGGCACTGAGCAGCAAGGCCTCTTCAGCACTAAGCTATCTCTCCAGTCCCTGTGATGCCTTCTTAATTTGCTCTTCCCTTTATCAGAATGTATTCTTCATCTCTTCTCATTCTTCTCCTCTGAGTTCAGCTACTATTTTGTCAGCTATTGGGATAGCTCTGCTGGCTTTTGTTTTTACAGTCTCATTTGCTTGAAATGCTTTTCTCTATCCTTTCACTGTAAGGTGCCGCCCATGCTTAAAGCTGAGATGACCTTCTTGTGGGCAGCACAAAGATGGATTTTGTTTTGTATTCCACTGATGTAACCTGTGTCTATTGGTTGAAAAATAATAATTGTTCAGAGGTGTGTGATGGCTGCCGTCCTTTTTGCTTGTGCTCCTAGTCTTGTTTTGGGTTTTAGTAAGTACAGCTTCATTTGGTTTCAGCCTATGGCCTCTCAGCTACACCTTTTCATTTGGACCTACTGATTTTAGTATTCTCTGAGGGTCTGGTTTGGCACGCATGAGTTATTTTAAAGCTTGTTTGTATCACGGAAAATTGTCATTTTTTTCAACTCTGCCAGACAGTTTGACTTGACAAAGTTAGCTGGGATTGGCACCTGTGGCCTCTTACATCTTGGAGTGCACTGCTTTATGCTTTTCTGACTTTAATAGTTTCCACTGAGAACTCGGCTCTTACTGGAAATGGGTTTTCCTTTCTGAGACCAGTGAGTTTTAAATTCTCTATTATTTTAATTAAAATATAATTATATCATTTCTCACTCTCTTTCTCCCTTAAAATCTTTCCATGTGCTCCCCGATTCTTTAAAATTCATGTCCTCTTTTGTAAAGTTGTTTTTGTTTTTGTGTGTATACCTAAATATATAAGTACAACCTCCTTAGTACTTATGTGTGCTTATTAGTTCAGCGATGATCAGCTGGTATTTGATAACCAAGCTGGGAGAGTGGGGCTCTTCCTGAAGGAGATTATTTCTCTTGCTCTCAGCATTCATTGCTTCTCTGTAGTCTGTTGTTTACTTAGGACCCTGTGAACTTTCACCCTTCCATGGTATTGTTTCAGGCTGCCTTTAGTTTCCTCTCTTCATGCTTTATATTTAGCAATTTAATTATCAAGATGTTATGAAGATGCCTGCAATCCCAGCACCTGGGGTGGCGGAGGCAGGATGGACATCTCCATGTTAAAAGAAAATTGAAAAAAACTAATACCATGTTTTCTTTTATACTCAACCTTTAGATTTAAACGAGAGAGAGAGAGAGAGAGAGAGAGAGAGAGAGAGAGAGAGAGAGAGAGAGAGAGAGAGAGGCCCAAGACAGAATGAGAAAATGACAGTGATAAAGAAAATAAGTGGCAGGCCGGGCATGTTGTCAATCCCTGCACTCAGGGAGGCAGATGCAGGCAGATTGATGTGAGTTCAAGGCCACCCTGCTCTACAAAATGAGTCCAGGACAGCCAGGGATACACAAAGAAACCCTGTTTCCAAAAACCAAAAAGAAAGGAAGAAAGATGGAAATAAAGAAAGAAGGAAAAGAAGTGACAATGATGAGAGAAAGTCTAAGTCTTATGCACTGCTGAGGGTGATGTAAATTGGCACAGCCTCTGTGGACATGAGTATGGATGGTTCTTAAAGAGCAACAAAACAAAATAAAATAAAAATGGAACTGACAGATAACCCATACCTATTTCCACAGCGGCTGAGCCAGTTTACATCATCCTCGGCAATGTATAAGACTCATCAAGAAAGCACACAGCTATCTACACAGATATTTTATTCCTACACTATACAAATTAGCTGAGAAATGGAGCCCATATTGTTTTTCAAGACATGAGTGCATCAAGAAAACAGTCACATCCTTGCTCAATCCCCGCCCCTCCCATCACAGGACTTCAGCAAGGCATCCTCTGGCAACCAGCCACCCACCAGGATGGGCCTATCTCAACTTCCTCCACTCATAGACCTCTTTTTCTTTAGAGGAATGTAACACCTAGCCTCAGCATGGCCCCAGAAGTGTGATGCTTTCTCATAGGCTGGAATAGCACCTATGCAGGAGAAAGGCCCAGCAGGTGGGACCAGCTGGTGCATTTATACCACTGTGTGGGGGGTGCCAGGCACATATGGTAGGTTGAAACAGAGAACCATTTAGATGAGGTGACCATGCCATCTTCCCCTCAGAGGGTTATCCCAGCTTGGTAGGCCCAGCTTCCCTGAATGGAATGGCATCTGATTAGGTAGAGACAGGGGAAGGAATGCAACAGCCTGGTCCAAGGTGCTGAAGGATGAAACCCATCCAGCATTCAAGCCCCTGTGGCTTGGGCTTGCAGATGGGTGTACATGACTGAACAGGGGAAGAAGGATCTGGAACACCCTCCCCTAGCCAGTGTCCATTTGAATGCACCGAAGTTCCTTGGCCTCGGTGTGTCCAAATCTCTGCAATCAGCTCAGAGGAGAGCAAGGGTACATGGGAAGGGGCCAGTGTCCTTCTCCAGAAACACATGCTGCCCGACCAGCTCCTCTAACTCCCTGAGGTCCTGACAAAGCTTTGTCAGACTGTGTACAGGGGCCTCTTCCAGTCTGATGTGGAAACAGGGATCCGGACATGACCTCAGGCGCTACCCTGGGCTCTAGGAAGTGGTCACTCCCTAAAGGAGACTCGGGTCATCAACCTCC
Organism: Acomys russatus; assembly: GCF_903995435.1. Classification (NCBI taxonomy): domain Eukaryota; kingdom Metazoa; phylum Chordata; class Mammalia; order Rodentia; family Muridae; genus Acomys; species Acomys russatus. The sequence goes on along the minus strand of NC_067169.1, from coordinate 92,653,269 downwards.
CTCCAGACACCCCTTCCACTAGTGGGTGGTCACAGTCCTCACTTCCTGAACTTAAGAATGCCTGTCTCTGAGAAAGCAGGACAGGCATGTGGGCAAGCACCTAGAAAAATCTCTTGGTTGGTGAGGTCCACCCAGAGACCGTGCCCAGGGATGCCAGGGCTTGCAGTTTCACATGGTTGACATGGGAACTGAGCTATCCAGGGTTAGAAAAGCCTATAGAACTCCCTCTTTTCAGGTGACCACCTGTCTAGTTCTCCTCACTGGACCCATCTGCCCAAGACACAAAGAATTCAAAGAGTGTCACAGGGAAGGGGTCCCTAGTCCCTGCCCACCCCCAGCAGCAAGCGAAACTGTCCCATCCACTCCCCTAGGGTCCTGGGGTCCTGAAAGAGCTTTCCCAGGCTGTTTAACCCAGTGAGGTTTGGAAGTGAGGGTCAGGACTCCATGGGCCAATTTTGGGTCTTAATACCTCTGCACCAACCTAGGATGACAGGGCTCATGATGTTGTCTGCAGACCCTCCTTACCCATGAAGGTGGGCCACACCTAGCTAAACTTTCCAGAAAAGAAGAACCCCTGCCTCTGTTACAGCAAGCATGAGGACTAAGGCATATGCCTGACAGAGTGTGACTGTCCTGTGGCAGGCAGATGGGCTGGGGTGGATGGTGAGGTGTTGGGGGAAGGGGGCATGGGAGGGGCAGTGTAATGTGTGAAGGCTGCATTTGGCCAAGTATTCAGGGAATCTGCCTGAACAGCACACTGTGGCACTAAGGCCTATAAAGGCCTGGGATGCCTTCAACCCTCTTTTATATGATCCTTCCTGCGGAAATATGGACTGACCACGGGAGAATGTCTGCCCTCCATGGAAAGAAAGAGTGTGTCTCTAGAACCTCAGCCTGCACACATGCTCTCCTGTCACTCCTCTCAGACCCTGTAGCCCTGACAAACCTTCCCCAGGCTGACCTCTCTGGTGTTTTCCAGTTTGATGGTGAGTGGGCTCAGGAGGTCACCTGCTGGACAACCATGGGCCCCAGGATACCTAGTACCTGAACTATGGAGATGGCTCTCACAGCACTGTCCCTTCCCTAATCCCCTCTCTCCTTCTCCCTCAAGAGGGGTCACAACCTGAGTGACTTCAACTCTGAAAGTGAACTACCCTGGATCCTATGAGACTGTCCTTCAGTCTGAAAACCCTAGGTCACAGCAAGCCACCAAACCTTCTCTTACTCTGGTGGTGGTCTCTGCAGTGAGAAATCACTGCTGGAAGTGAGTCTGGACATTAGTCACTCCACTAGGGACATGTACCTCACAGCAATCTCCCCGCTGCCTCTCATATCCTCGAGGGTGCTCCCAGCTAGCTAGATGTCACTTCTAGAAGTGAACTACCCTGGGTCTCATGAGATTTGTCCTCCAGCCTGGGAACCCCACATCGCAGCGAGCCCCCAAAACTACTCTTACCCTGCATGGTGGTCACTGCTAGTGAGAAGTCACTCCCAGACGTGTACTACAGTGGGTTCTGACATTACTCACTCCACTAGGGACATGGACCTCACAGCAATCTCTCCTCAACCCTCTTACAAGATCTGTGGAAGGAATCAGACTCCATAACACTGAACTGTCAGACTTCAAAAGTGTGGAATCAAGAATATGAATCTCTAGGAAGTGAAAGTAGCTGGGACTCCTAAATCTAGAAACATCTTTGCACATGAGCCATGCGATCTGCACTTTTGCTTGAGACCTTTGTGTCTCCTGCTCAGGAGGTTGGGAACATGGACAGTGGTCCACTGGTGTTATTAGTGATGCTCCTTAAAGGAGTTCTGGGCTCTATCCCAGAAACTGAGAGTCAGGCTCCCTGGAGGTAAAGCCTGCTGCATCCAGACATTGCTACATCAGAGGTTACTCCCACCCTAGCCAGTACCCTCTCTCCTTTTGTAATCACTACACTCCATGAGGGGAAATTAAAATGTTTCATTAAAAAAAATGGACAAAAAGTAAGTGGTGACACTCAGCCAGGACACTCTACAGAAGATACTGGAAGGAACATTGTCCTCATAAAACAAATAGAAATTCGTCAAAGAGGCCTCTGTTGAAATATAAACAATAACAGGAGAAGCAATCAAAAGATGTTGGAGAAAACACCAACAGTCAAAAAAAATTGAAAGGAATTAATACAAACCTTTCAAAGACAACTCTCCATACTGATAGTCTCAATTTGCCATCCAAAAGATACAGATTAATATAGAATTATAATATGGGAGCCTTCATTTTGCTGTCTCTAAGAAATACAGGTGTAGATATTTTAAGACAAAATAAAATTCCAGTCAAGAAGAAAATGAATAAAGAAGATTCCTTCATTCTCATCAACGAAACATTCAGGTCTGAGAGATCAATGCATGCACATATATATATATATATATACACACATGCCAAAACAGGAGAGGAGACCTTTTGATGGGGTTTGGTTTTTGGCTGTTCATCCCTGCACTTCAGGAGGCTGGCTCATAAAGAGAACTGCTCTAGGGAAAGCTTCAAGGTTTGGACTCCAGCTGAGCCTTGAGGTTCCAGCTGCGGCTCCTGGTTCCAGAAGCAACTTTGGTGGAATTGCTGGTCTGCTGAAACCCTGATGACTACGCCAGGAGAATCATTCCTCGGGCCTGATATTCTTAAGGTTTAATTATAGTGTTTTTTAATAACCTTTTCCGGGATGTTTGGGTTAGTTGGGTTGTTAGGGAGGTAGGCTCATTTAATAAGTTCATAATACAATATAATTGATAAGAAAACTGAGCCTGAGCCTACAGGAGAGAGAGAGAGAGAGAGAGAGAGAGAGAGAGAGAGAGAGAGAGAGAGAGAGAGAGAGAGAGAGAGAATATGAGTGTTTTGGGAAGAGGACATCAGAGACCACAGGAGGAAAAAAGCAGTCCTGTGTCCCCAAGAAAGCCAAGAAAATGGATTAAAGGAGGAGGAGAACAGGACCTTCTGGGAAGTACTGCAGGGCTGTGTCCCATCAGTACACCCCAGGTGTCAGGGACTCCAAGGAGTGCCAGATCCCCTCCCTTGGGCTTCTAGTCAGGTTCAGGAAGGAGGGAGGTGTCCATGAGGCATATACTTTTTAAAAGTGAGAAGGATTTCATTGTACCATGTTGGTGGCTTTTACAGAGAGACGGTTCACAGCACAGAGGGAAAATTTGGTTCCATTTAAAATCTTCTTCACTTTGTCTTTGGCGTGTGTATTTGTACATTTATGTGTGTACCTGAAAATGAAAACGAGGAGCAGACATAAGGTGTCTTCCTCATTTGCTCTTCACCTTAGTTTGTTTAGACATGGTCTCTTGCAGAACCTGGTGCTTGCCAATTCAGCTCCACTGGCTAGTCAGCAAGCCCCAGGGTTCCTGTCCCTGTGGTCACACTGCTGAGAATACAAGCACCTGCAGTCCTACTTGGCCCTTTACCTGGGTAAGAGCCTACTGTGTCAGAGAGGAAAGGCAGTACTTAACATCAAGGACTCAGGTTCAGCATTCTCCAGTGCAACAGGAAGGAAACTGGTGCTGTGAATCCAGAGGCACTGGCTGGGGGACACAAGGGAATTTAGAGGGATTCAGCAGAGAACAAGGGCACAGTGGCCTCAGCCACTTATAAGGTTGTACTTCAGGGTCCACAGAGGCGCCGTTTTAATGTCCTATCTCTGAAATACACCAAGGACTGTGGTCCAAGACGGGCAAACAGGACCTTCTGGGCAGTGTGGCCTGGCTGCTTCTCATCAGTACACCCCAGGTGTCTGTGACTCCAAGGAAGGACAGGCCCCTCATTTTCCTGCAAACACCTGAAGGCTCTGATCTCAGAAATCTGAGCAAAGCTGAGATGGTGATGTCTGGTGCAGTCAGCCCACAGGGTTGGCAAACCTTTCTCATTAAGTGTATGAAGAAACCAGGGTGTTGAGGGTGGCTGAGAGGCTGAGAGTGCAAAGTGCTTCCCTTATAGCAGGGAACCCTGAGTTCATTACATTAAAAGAAAGATTTTATGGACGGTCATGTTTAATCTCAGCACTGGAGTGAAAAATACAGGAGGATCAAAAGGGGTGCCTGGCCAGCCATTCTAGCCCAATCAGTGAGCAACAGATTCAGTCACAGATCCTGTCTCAAAAAGTAGAGGGGAATAACTGAGGACACCAGATTTTGACCTAATTATGTACAACTTGTGCACACACACACACACACACACACACACACACACACACACACACACACACACACACAGAAAGAGAGAGAGACAGAGAGAGACAGAGAGACAGACAGACAGATAGACACACAGACAGACAGAAAACAGAGACAAAGATAGACAGAGAACGCAATACACTGTGTTCTTTGAAATCAGGCCATTTCTAGAGTCACATTTCCCTCCTCTGGCTTCAAAGACCAGCAATAAAACACACATCCTCTCCTTCAGTGTGAATGAGTGAAGAACGAGCTAGTGGAGAAAACAGGGTAACCTGGGCCCCATCCATAGCACCCTAGAGAGATGACAGAGAGGAGGACAAGGAAGTATGGGGGAGTCTGAGGCAAGGCGTCAGGAGGAACCTGGTGTGTTGTCTGGGTGCATAGGGTCCCTGCAGGGAGTGCAAGGCTGTGTGCCTAGCTAGCCAATACTCCATACAGGGCTGGTGAGGTTCCATGGAGGCGTGCCCTCGGGATCTTGGTACTCGGGCTCAAGGATTGGTAGAGCCAGTCTAGACATCTGCACTGTCATGCACAAGAGTGAACATTTATTTCAAGGGCAGGGAGACATAATCCCCTACCCCCAGGAAGTGCCCATAGCATGCCCTACAGTCTCCTGGATGTTCCTCTTTGTGGGGTGCTGCCTGTCTCCTGTCTTGGGGAGTTGCAGGGGTGATGGATGAAAGGAAGGAGGTCCCTTCTAAGAAGTGGGACCAAGCGCAGGAGGGATGCTGGCAGTCTGAATCCTGGCTGCTGACCTCTTGCGGGCAGCCTTTAAGATGGTCTTGTGGAAGAGTTCCTCTTCACGGTAGTGCCCGGGTGGGCCACGCAGGTACTTCTCTTCTGCCTCCTTGTAGCTGAGCTCCTCCAGGGCAGCGATAGAGCAGATGATTGCTTCTGGAAGGAGAACCTCCATGGTAAAGCCCACTTTGTCTCCTCTTGTCAGGGAAAAGTAGGGCCTCATCTGCTTCCTTGGCTAATTCTTGCAAATGGCTGGCCATGAGATGCAACTGGTCGTCATCCTCCAGGTAGGTCTCAATGCAGAAGACTTCCCTCTTTGATTTCCGGAAGTCGTCCAGCCACTTGGACTGTTTCTTCCCTTCAAGATGTCCAGCAAGTGCTGGTCAGCCCCCTTCCTCTTGATGATGAAGTCTACCAGCTTCTTGTTGGCTCTGTCCCATGCAGCCTCATGCGGTCAGGCAGGAGTTTCTTGTGGGGCCCCTTCCCAGCCAGGGCTGTCTCCTCCTCCTAATCTTCCAGTAAGCATAGCTCACCTAGGGGAAGTCCATGTGCCGGTCGCCCTCTTGGATGGCCCTCCTTAGCAGGTAACTGGCTCAGGTGGTGTAGTAGTCCATAAAGGAGCCCAGGGAGGGGCCACAGGCCAGGCTCTCTCTGTAGTGGTCGATCACTGAGAAGCACCAGCCTATGCCCTGGCCGTACACTCTGCTGGCTCTCCTCAAGAGCGATCTCTTCTCTCCACAGTCCAGATGCTTCAGCTTGCAGAGAGGGACGCAGACACTCTTGTGCTCAAGCTGCATGTTGTTGGGGACAATAGGCCATATGGCCAATGTCCAGGCATCTTGTCAGAGCCTGCACCTTTAAGTTTCTGTTTTTCCCACAGGTTGCCTTTCACCAGAAACTAGCTGACCCTGTTATGGTTCAGCAGTTAGACTAGACAAAGATAGAGCAAGATACTCTGTGTGGCAGGACACCATGACCCTGCCTGGAGTTCCCTGTGTTTTGGGATAGCCTGCAGCTGGGTTGCTATAGCAATAATCTTCCCTGCCTTCTGCCTTATAAATACTGCTGCCTGACTAATAAAATTTGAGAGCTTGATCATGATTTCAGACTTGCTCTCCTTCTTTGTGTCTTGTGTTTTGTCCTTCATGTGATTCTGTCCTCCTGAGCTTCAGGATGGTTGGGGCAGCATGTTGCCCTCAATCAACAGCACTGTCGCCATCTTGTTGTGCTGGCTGATGCTCTTCACCACCCCTGGCCAGAAAGGTAGATTCTGAAATTTGAACCAGACCAGCATTCCTCCTTCGATGATATTCAGACCCTGGGCAGAAGAAGCCACCTTGTTGTCTTGGCTGCCTTCTTGAATCACGGCTCCTCTCCTCTGGAAACTGGCTCTAGCTGCCTTTGAGTGCACTTGAGGTTCCAGTTCCAGGACCCTGCACAGGGGCTACAACACCTGGAACTTCCTTTTTCTGCTAGCAAGCCAGAGTGACCTCTGCTGCCTTGGGATAGGAGGCACATGCAAGCTGCCATTTCCCCCTATGCATTGGCCTTCATGGTCCCTGGGCTGGGGTCCTCCTTGTCCTCAGGGAAGGTGGTCTTCCTCTGGGCTCCAATAGCCTGGATCTCTAGGCCTGCACCTAGCTCTTGCTTGTGGCTTTGGGGCTTTGGACAAGGCGGAGATGTGCCTCATCCTCCTGCTCCTTGGTGGCCCAGAGGCAGCCTGCTGCTCATTTTTAGCCAGGGTGCCCTCCATGGAAGTCTGGGCCCTCATAGGCCTGTGCTTGGATGTGCTTAGCTTTCTCTTCCCTGGATTACCAGCAGCCTTTGGAGCTGCCATGCTGATTCTCTGGCCATTGGCCCTTCCTCCCTTGCCCAGAATATCCATTACCACTTGAGGCCTTTCCTGTATGCCCTGGTCTGCCCTGGCCAGCCACTGCCCTGTGACTCCTTTCCTGCCAAGGAGGCCATGGTTAGGATTTCAGACTTGCTTAGGGGCTTTGCCTCAATGTCCCTCACTCTCCTTTTCTCACTCACCGGTAGGATTTGCACCTCCAGGAAAGTTGCCCCTCTCCCTTTACTATGGGCTGAGGTCCTGGTTCTCAACAAGACCCTTGCCGGACACAACTGGCCCTTCCAGCCTCAGAGCACATACTCTGCAGAGTCCATGGTGACTGGACTCTGGCGCTGTGCTGATCACCAATGACAGGGTTGCCCCTGGCTCCTTGCCTGCCTGCGGGCCCACTCTGGCCTAGCTGCCTTGCCTGAGGTGCTGGCCTCCCTCCAGAGTCTGGTGGAGAAGCTTGAACTGACTTCTTTGTTCAGGGTGATGTGGTGGGCATGAAGGGTGGGAGAGGGAAACAGAGCTGCATGAGGAAGGAAATAGCCTTTAGTGGACATGGGAGCATCAGCTCAGAGAGGTGAGGCAACAGAGATCGTGGAAGCTCACAGAAGTCTGTTCTCCAGGTGCAGGAGAAGATAGGGAAGGTTCCCGAGCCTGTGTACCATGCACTCATAACCATTTTGTTTCCCATCTGGAGGCTGGGATGCTGCACTTCTTCCCAGAGTGGTGGGTGTCTTTACAAGGCTTGTATATTTTTGTGCCCACCCAGTCAGTACCTTGGGGCTCCCTGGGATGCCCTTGTGGGCAGAAGCCTCATTGGATTCTTTCCTAGGGAGATAGTCCTGCTCTGCCACCTGCCACCCACTCCCCCACCCCCACGCTGGGAAACCTGTGGACGACTAGTGCACCTGCCTTCCATACTTGTGGGATTCCTGGTTGAGCAGCAAGGAGGTGGAGAAATCTTCCTTGTAATTTAGGAAACATGGCAAGTAAGAATGGCTGCTAACATAGCTCCTGGCCTCCACACACCCCATCCCCTCCAATTTATGGTTCAGATCTGTGGTTCCCGTCTCCATCCTGGACATCACTGTGGGATTGAGAGAAATGTGCAGACTCGGCAGTGTCAGATGGAGTGAGTGTCTCTGTTGGAGCTGTGCACCCTCCTGTTGCAAATGTCTAGTCTGCAATAGACCCTGCACACCATATCTGCCTGTGATGGGCGGCACTGTTCCTCCAACTGATCCCTGACCAGAGAACTCTGCTGCCCACAACCTCTGTGCCCTAATTTTAATCCATAACATCTTAGACAGGTAGGAGATCACAGCAGCTACATGAGGATCTGAATGGTCACTTGCCCATCCATCCCTAGGTCCAGTAGTAGTCAATACCATCTCTAGCTTAGCAATCTCGTTCATGTTCCTCCGTACTGTGCCTCTCAGCATAGTTCCTTCTCCTTGGGCTTCTGGGTGGAATCACATGCCTTTCTTTGGCTCCCACTCTGCGCCTGTGCGTGTGCGTGCTGTGCATGTGTATGTGTGTGCACATTTCTGCCGACGTGTGCCCGTGAATGTGAACTTTGCAGCACTTTTGCATTTATGTGTGCTCGCATGCCTGCCTGTATGTGGGAGTTTATGGGGTGGTGGCTACTCTGTTCCTGACTGTGTCTGTGTCGAGCCTGTGGGGTTCCTATCAGCACTGTGCATGCCATGCGTGCCTGTGGGAAAAAAAAGCCCACATCTGTCTCATCCTCAGAAGAGGTCCTGTGTGCTCACCTTGAAGGACTACAACACAATGGAAGAACTAGGAAGGGCTCACACTCACGTGCCATCAGTGCTCAGTGTTCATTCAAGGATGCAAGTGGTTTCTTGTCACTCCCTGGGCACCAAAAGGCACAGTGAGGTAGAGCACTGTGGACTCAGGGCTCATGATATAGTGTCCAGAGGTCACTCCTCTTCTTGGGAACTCCCATTCCCCTAAATCCCTTCTGTGTGTGTGAGCAAAGCTAGCATGGGGAGCCCAGCCCTTATCCTGGGACTTCCTAACCTTATAGAAATAAGGGAGGCAAATGATGTTCTCCTCAGTCCCTTCCTCAGTCCTTCCCTTCCCATCCTCTGTATCCATAAGCACTCAGCGGTACACTCTAGCTGTTTATTCATTATGGCAATGTTCAGGGCCCCTCCTCTTGTATTCCCATCCAAGGCTAAGGGACCTCAAACCCCATTTCACAATGCCTAAAGTGGCTATCTACATAAAGAGGTCTAGGTGTGTCTCAGGCCACACCAATTGGATGATGCAATATTCAGTGTGTATGGTGGCAGTATGGGGCTCAACTTAGGGAATCAACCAGAAGTAACCCTTCCTCTGATGAGGCTGTGTGATCCTCAAAGGGCTGCCTTGCTCTGATTCGGCCCCCTTAGTGTCCTGGGCCTTGTCATGCAGAGGTCTCCTGAGGACACAGAGGAAAGCACAAGGCCCTCAGTTACTGTAGGCTGCCTTCTGCTGGACCTTCATAGCACAGGTTGTTCTCCACCAAGGCTGATGAGAACCATCCAGAGCATCCGTGCCCATCCCATGCCCACCCGGACACCATGCGTTGGGCACGTGAGAGCTTATCCCTCACAGGGTACCCTTAGAAACCAAGGATGCCCGAGTTACACTAATAGAATGCACCCTTCCTACCCTGCACAGGCCTGATCTTGGTTCTGCTTCCCTCAAGCAGGGCGTTCTGGGCCCTACATACTCCACCAGAAAGCATACCCAGGAGTAACAACTGTGTGATCAAGACCTCAAACCAGGACATACGTGTACCATGTGTTATGTAGTTGTAAGCAGTCATAACCAGACAGAACCAGTCATATCAGGCCATGCTCTCCCCAGTGTGCATCCCCTCCCTCTGGGTCTATTGGTCCAGGGCATCTGAAACCTCCTTCTGTTTCCTACAGGCCACTTAGAACATAGAAGTATTGCCACCTGCCTCTACCTTCTCAGCCATCCTCTCAGGTGCACTACTTTCAAAGGTTTGCTGAAATTTCTATGATAGTCACCTTCCCTGTGAAAACAGCACTATCTTTCCAGAGAACCTTTCCTGTCCCTTGGAAGAGCACACAGGCTCCCAGGTCACACTCAGAGGCCCAGCTCTCACAGGCACTCAGGTTGGCTGCAGGCATCGACCTATGCGCTGTGTGTGTCTGTCTAGTGATTCCACCTCTCCACTCTGTGAGTATCCTTCCCAAATGTATCTGTAACCAGGAAAGAATGGCTTGTCCTCCGTTGTCATGTCAGTCACCGTGTCATGGGGTTGGGGGGTGGAGAAGAGATTTCTCTCCTAGCAGCCAGTTCTCTATGGAAAATGGGTCATACCAATCCACCCAGGGGGCTGACTGTCCACTTACATCTCTGACACCTAGGTCCCCCACTGCCCCATGCAGCTGCAGGCAGGAAAGGAAGTAAGTGTGCATGTGCACAGACTACAGAAGGCGATGCTGCCATTCCAGGGTGCAGGGCCTTTGACCACAGAGGGTCTGGGACAAGGTAAGACAAGAGATGACGGGTTCCCCTCTGCCTCCTATAAGGTCAGGGGCCATGTCTGTGAATGACACCTTCTCACCTGCCAGAATTCAGAAGGCAGGCATGTTGTTTCTCCAGATGCTAATGAGTGTTCTCGGTCGCTTGGCAGAATCTGTGGAGCAGCATGAACCTGCATAGGATAGAAAGCAGCTCAGGGATTCAGGTGGCAGCAGCATCAAAAGATGCACCATGACTCTCAAACAGAAAGGGGGCAGATGAACCTTCAAATGGCAGGAAGCTTTGGAAACCTCAAAGCCTGCCCCAGTGACATTTTACCTCCATCACTGCCACACCTCCCAAACAAATCCCAAACAGTGCCACCATCTACTAGAAAACAAATATTCAAAGATTATCTTAAACAAACCAGCCCTAGCACCCACTCACCCACCCACACACCCACCCATCCATAAACACACACAGGGACAATCAACACACATACTCAGCCATACCCTCACCCCTCTCCCTCCCTTGCTGCCCTCTCTCTCTCTGCCTTTCACATTCTCTCCTCTCTTACTCTCATTTCAACAGGCACACAGGAATCTGTGTTCAATTAAGCTGTCCCCAGGCATGCCTACTACTCTGTGCACCCATCCCTGCACCCAGTGAGATGTTTCTCACCACAGTAGGTGGCACCAGCTTAGGAAGTTCACCTCTTCAGGGTTTTGCTGTTCTGCCCATGGCATGACCACAGATTCTAACAGACAGTGACTTTTGTCTGACCGATTTCAGTAAAATCACTTCCAATGTTCCTGCAGTGGCAGTGCTTTTCTTTCTTAGGGCTGCATAGTATTCTGTTGTATGGATACACCACGCTTGGCTTATGTCTTCATCATAAGGGGAAACTGAGGACAATGCTCCTGTGATTGGGGCTGCTGTGAGCTTTTGCATACCAATACTAGCTGGAAGGTCTGTATTAAGGGGGGTGGCCCCTATACCTAGGGGTGGAGTAGCCTTGTGATGGGGTGATGTAATTCATGGGCCTCTCTTCCACCCTGGATCAAACAAAGCCCTGAAGGGCTGCCTGGCAAAACTTTATGAATGCACTAGGGACGCTAAGGAGAGTGCAGGACAGCAGCACATGTGCTCCTGCAGAGATCAGGCACCTTCCACATGACTCCCAGAATCCCACACTCTGCAGGGGCCCATACTTGCACCTGTGAGGGCATTGAACACAGGGAGCAGAGGCCTTCAGACACTTTCTGCAGGTCCTAGGTGAGTCCCCGGTTTATGGAAGCACAAGTGATAGCTCCAAGTCAAGCATTCTTCCTTATGAGGGGGTAGAGGGAGGGGTCAAGAAAGCAAGGCTTGAGTATGGAGGGCATGGCAGTGGGGACAGGGGCAGGGACGGAGGGGGTTCACTATTTGGAGCAGCACTGTCCAATTCCACAGAGAGCAGACATGTTTTATCCTAAGGTAGAATGCTTTGCAGAAGTGAGGGATGCCTGGGAAGCTCCCTCAGAGTCACGCCCCCAAGGGGAAAGAGAGTCTCTGGGATTATGGTGAGCTATGTATGTCCCTGTAAGTGAGTGTCTAGGTATTGGGACCCAGGACAGTCTTTGAGGCCAAGGTCAGGAGCCTGAATTCCACCAGAGAGTAGAGGAGGACAGCAAGAGTGCTGTGGAAAAGCTTTGATACAATGCAGGGAGTGAGCAGAGAGGGCAGGAAGGCCTGTGTGTAGGCAGAAGGGCTAGGGCTCTGCCACAGCACCCTTGCTGAAGTCCTTGTGCACAGAGACATTCATCGAGGTCCACACTTCCACAGTTGGGCCTACACAAAACACGTCTGTGCATGTTTGGGGTCCTTTCAGGCCTGGAGAGTACAATTTCCTGTTCAGGCACACATGATTGCAGATGGACCTCACCAAAGAAAAGAATTGAGTGGATGGGCAAGCACATATGCATGTGCTGTTCCACAGAGGCTGGATACTTTCCAAAGTGAGGACTGACTAGCCCTGACCACCCTCCAGAGGGAAAGCAGGATTCTGGGTAAACTTGGTTAGGTGTGTTCCTCCATGTGAGTGACCAGGTAGAAGGACTCAGGATACTTTCCTTAGGTAACAGGACCCAGGATACTTTCCTGAGGTGACTGGACCCTGTCTACTTTCCTGAGGTGACATCTGGTGCCTGAATGACACACACTGAGTGCCCTTGGCCTCAGGCACACTGCCTAGGAAGATTATCTGAGGGACTCAGAGAGGAGAAGGAGGGGGACAAGTCAGCCAGTGTTGCTTGGGGAAATGGTTGGGACCATCGACAGGGCCCACTGTGAGGTCTTTGGGCACTCCAGAGGTTCTATGTCTACATGTCTGAAAGGGGGAGGGGAGGCCTGTGCATTTTTTATGTCCTTTGCAAGCCATAACAGGGCTGGGATGGTTCCTGGTGACACACAAACAACACCGTGTCCCAGGACAAACATGCATGAATGCCAGGTGGGCCTCAGCATGGAACATGGAGTGACCAGGCTCTTGTAAGCACACACACATTCCAACGGGTAGTACTCATCCGGAAGTGACTTCTCACTAGCAGTGACCACCTTCCTGGCTACGAGGAGTTTTGGGGTCTAATAATCTATATCTCAAAATTTGGAGATTTACTTCAATTCAAAAGGCACTGCCACCAACACAGGTTCACAGGCGTTCCTGGTGTTAGGAATGGAGAGACAGTTATCTGCATCACATGGTTGAAACTACCAGTTGGCTAAGCAGGCTGACATTGCAGCACAGCAGCTAAGAGGAAAAGGTGCCGCTAGTGGTTAATTCAGCACACAGGTACACAAGATCTATGGAGCTGTCTCCTTCTGTCTAGCATGCTGCGGCTGGTTCATCTTTAGAGATTCACTCTTCTTTCATCTGATTCTGCAGTTAGGAGATGTCAGGGGAAGGAGGAGGACGAAGAAGAAAGCCTGGTTTTTCTTCACTGTTTGGAGGATTTTCAGTCTTCAGAAGGCCGCAGAAATATTCACACTGGTGTACTCTGTTTTTCATAACACAGAGGTAGCTTGCAATGGCAGGTACATCTCAAAATGTTTGGTGATGTTAGAAATAGACGAAAATACTGTTATGTTTGTTTACATAATCTTGACTAAAATTTTGTGAACTTGTTTTAAATTACTTTATGTAACCCAAAGCAAATTAAAATGTTATGCCTAAAGCAATTTTTGGATAGAGGGTGATGGAGGCAAGCCTTCTGAGCTATACTGTCGTCTAAGTGCATGTGACAATTGAGCACGTACTTGAAATGGGGATACTTGGATTTCAGATATGCTCTTTGGAAAGCGTATACTTTTCAAATTAATGTCATAGTTTAGAATGCAAAATTATGTGTTTTGTTCTGGCTTTTTCATGTTGTGTGGTTTTCTTTGTTTGTCTTCATTTCTTTCCATTTCCACTGCCTTATCTCTCCTGCCCTCCTCCTGCTAGTCACCTTCCTCCCACTCAAAAGGTTTTCCTCCTGACTTTCCACTCCTTGTGTTCCATTTCCTTCAATTTCCACCCCCCATCCTATCTCTCTTGAGTCTCTTCATCTCCTTCCACGGCCCACCTCTGAATTCCATGAAACACACACACACACACACACACACACACACACACACACACACACACACACACAAATTCCATATATTGGAAAAATGTTGTATTGGGTTTTTTGAGTATGGCTTATTTTGCTTAGCATAATGATCTCATTCTTTCATTTCTTCATGCAAACGAAGATCATGTTTCCTAGGTATATTCACATCTTGGGCAGCTGTGTTCCATTTTGAGCTCTTTTGAATAGTACAGCAGTGAATATGGATGTGTACCCATCTCTGTGGCCGATTGACTTCTTCCATGTGTGGATGTCCAGTGTGAGATACTGCTGTTTCTTTAACTTTTTGAAACTGGGCCGCTCTAGGTAGTGCTGGCTGTCCTGGAGCCCATTATGTAGACCAGCATGACCTCACATTCACAGAGACTGCCCTGCATCTGCCTCCTCAGTGCTGGGATTAAAGGCAGCAGCACAAGGCCCAGCCTTCTCTTATTTCTTGATTCTAAGGGATGTAAGCACTGCTGGACATCTGCTAAATGAGTTCCTTTGTCACCCATTTATACCCACGCCTAAACCCCCAGATATTAGTGTTGGCATAAGGTTACTATACAAGTCAAATGCTGATTTCTATATCTCCCATGTCTGGTTGCAACCCTATCCTGAGAATCTTCTGTCTCAAATGTTGTGTAAACTCTGCTCCATTATTGTCCCCTTGTATGCCAACAAAGAAGCTTACAGCCAATCACTGAACATGGGAGACAATAAGGATGGAATTCCTGCCAATAGGGGAGGATGAATTAGAAGAGGAAGGAGAGATTTGGCCTGGGGATTGAGCCATGAGAGAGAGGTCCAAGAGACATCAGGAAGAAGCAGAAAAAGGAAAAACTGTAAAACACAAGTATCACTGGGACGTAAGCTTGGAAGAAACCAAAGTACTTGACAGAGTAAAGAATAGAGTTGTGAAGCTCATTATTAAACAGATATAAGAGAGTCTCAATTTTTAGTGTGATAGCCAGGATAAGAGAGAAACTAAGAATCAAACACAGTTTCATAAAAGTAACCACAACACATAAGGAAAATATTATAAAATTTTAAATGATTAGAGGCATGAGTAGGTCCCAGGTGCTGGAGGTAGCTTAAAGGGTTCTTAACAACAGAGAACTGATTGGGACAGACCTTTTATATGAGCAAAAGCCACTGTCACTTCTCCGGTGTGGAGGCAACATTAGACTTCCAGCTACCCAGCAGAAGTGGGAAGTCTTACCCTCTGGGGGGAAGAAGATCTCCCAGCCCCAACTCCTTTCTTCAATCAACAGATACAGTTGGACTATCTCTCAGATTGACAACAATGATTCTCAGGTGTATGAGCAGAAACCAGCCCCTCAAGACTGGCCCAACACCAGGTTCCTACAATTCTTCAACTAGCTGGCTCAGCTTCCCCTGTGCAGATTAAACAATATCCAAAGGCCTAGGAAACAAAAAGGGAAATTGCAGTCCATATTGCCTGGCTTGGAGAGTCAGGGATGCTGCCTCCTTACCGGTCACCCTGCCTGGGAAGAAACCTGGGACCTCACATTCTCAAGAAGCTGATTCCTCCAGAGAAACAGGTGTCCACTGTCTTGGACCAGAAAGATGCATTCTTCATCCTTTCACTGACAAAGGTGCCTCAAGGCATCTATGTTTTAAAATGGAGAGACCCACGGGGAGATTACAGTGGAACTGGACCAGATTGCCCTAAGGATTTGAAATCACTACCTGCTGATCCCTTGCCCTTCTGCCAGGTATTTTGTACAGTGACAGGGGGCAGACAAGAAACAGATGTGAGAGAAAGCTTCCAAGATGGTAACAATGAATGCATGAATTCTGCGAGAAAAGATCCAGTATCATAGAGTCCACTAGGCACTGAACAGAATAGGGAAGAAGATCAAGAAAGATACAACTTACACTCCAAGAGTGAAAGACGACTTTCTACTATGCAGGAATGGCAGATAAGGCACAGAAACGTTCAGCCTCTCTCTGAGTGGCTCGTGTCAGGAGCCTGCCTTCCTTGTCTTTATTGTCAGGCAGCCAAACGGATCCTTGGTAAATGAGTAGGAAATAAATATGAAGACACGCAATGGATAGTGCCTGTACATTTTTTTCTCAATGTTAAATTCGAATAGTTTTCTATAAACAGCTAAACATAGTTTTAAGTTTACAAGTTTAATACAACTTTAGGGATAAACATGTTTGGCTTCAATCACCACCTGCCCTCCTAAGCCACACGTAGGACAAGTTATATTGTCGCGACTGGTGTTAAGTATCCAGACATAAATCTCATTGAAGATGGAGCTGTGACATTTCGTCATGTAGTCTTTCCGAATTCTCTAGGTCAAATTTTAGTAGGTAAGACGAAATACTGTCAAGAACAATAGTCAAGAGACACACGGGTCCTCTCAAACTCCTCCATTTTCTTCCAGGTTATTCACTATTGGGAACACAGCTATACTTTTTAACTGTATTTCCCTACAACACAAGGACCACTTGTATTAACTCTATGGGATCATCAACAACAACAAAGAACCTATTCAGCACTTAGGGGAACATATCAAGTTGAAGCTGTGTTGGAGTCCGCAATTTAACCAGTGTAAGTGATCCAACACATGTCGTCCCTTTCTGCCTCGTGCAGCATGATCTTCAACTGCGCATTCACATCAGCAAGTTTCTGTCGATCCAAACTGCTCCGAACGTGCCATCTCCCATAGCAATGCACGGGGATAGGATAAATCACATATTTCAGCTGCGTCATGGGCATTAAGTACTCAAAAATTCTCCTGAGCATAGGCATAGTAATGGGATTAGAAAAAAAGCTGAACAAACGGAGTTGGGAACAGCGGCTCAGGGCTGGGGCCAGCATAGAGAGTGTAGCATCTGTTAAGAGGCAGTGGTCAATTGCCAGATGCTGCAAGGAACCACAGAGATTCTCCAGGAGACAATAAAAGGGTTCACAATCTTCCCAGTACATTGAATTGTTGCTGATATCCAACAACTTTAAATGATTGACTTGAGGGCACTGAGACAGAAAGTTGAAGTCATTGTAATTAAGTCCACAAAATGGCAGGTGTAAAAAATCCAAATCTGCTGGTACTACTCTGCAGAGAGGAAACACACAAGTATTTCTTGAAAGTGAGGACTAGATGAGTGGAATTATACTCAGGAATCTAGAGTAAACTATTTTGCACATATTTTGCATTAGCAGCTAATGCTGTGGGCTTTCACATACTTAGTAGACTTGTGCATCTGTGAAAGATACTTTATCACTTTAACAAATGCTATTTTAACCTTATAATATGTACAAGATATTGCTACAGAGGTGTGCTGAAATCTCAGTGAAATATATTATGTACTTAATAACTAGAATATAATTAAAGGTCGGACTAGTTCAACTGCTTGAGAAGAGATAGGGCAGAGGGTGCAAGCAAACGGAAGCTCCCTGTGGCCTGTCCATGAATGACAGCTTCCACATTCCCAGCCTGAACCTTGGAGATAGCACATTAGGGAAATGGTCTGGCCCATAGTCTATGTGTATACATGGCTATAAGTATGGTCGCCTGTGCTGTAACATAAACTTTCTCTCAATTCCTCCTCTTCATCTCCTGATGGCTAGAGAAGTACTGCACTGCTCTTTTCACCTTCACTGAGCACACTGCCTGCATGCATTTAGACGACCAGATTTTTGCAACTCTGTTTTTCACTTCAATTAGAAAAAGGTCCCCTTTCTTGGCTGTTTTTACCTACAGCATTGCCCATTCTGACATGGAAGGTGAAAGATGAATTCTTTTTCTCATCTTAAAAACAGGCTACTAACTGAAACCCAGTACCGATCCCAAGCTCTTACCTCAGGACATGTTCAAGATGATCGGTGAGGCAGAAGGAGGACAGGCTGAGCTCCTTGAGGTGGTCCATACTACTCAGTTGAGAAAGGAAATTTCTAAAGGCTCTTCCATGGAAAGATCTACAGGTGATCTTAGACAGGCTAAGACTATCTAAGTTTATAGCCTGCTTCAGAAGGGAGACGACTTTAGTGAGAGAAGCCTCAACAACGTCCAGGTAAGTAACACATTTCAGATCAAGGTGGCTTAAGGCACTTTTGCACTCACTCAAATTCTTAATGCCTAAATCACGGACGCACAGGTGCAAAGATCCCAAGCTCTGCTCAACCTTACTCAGAAGCAAAGCAAAAAATTCATTTTCCCTAAAGGCACTATCAAGGGAAAGGCTCACTAGTAATTCCATAGTTGTCTTGGGGGACTGACCCTCAGATTCGGAGCTTGAACTACTACATTGGCTTTCGACTTTCATGAGAGAGCGCTCAGAGTTAGTGCAAGAATGCAAACAGGGTGTGCATGTAGTAGTGATCTTAGGGCATTTGGTCTTGCAGCCAGGATGCTGAGTTAAATCTAGGATCCTCAGTTTAGGGCTCCTGTAGGTTAAAAAAAACATAGAACAGTTGAGAGACAGCAAATATTAACATAAACAAGCGAAATCAATACTAACGTAGTGACAAAATGATTCCTTTTTTTTTGTCGTTCCATATACCAGCTTTAAGGAAGACTTTCCTATGTAAATACTATATCCTTTACTATCCTTCACTATTTTCTATATCAATTAATTCTCACACGTCTTGCTGCTCGTGCCTCCATTTTATGTATATCTATCAATAGCAGCCTCATGCACCTCTATTACCAAAGAAATATCCTCTGTAAGGCTTCAGAGTTTTTAAGATAACCTCACCTGACAGACCAAACAACTTACATCCAATTTTCAACATCTACCATAACAAACTGTGGAAGATAGAATACTATAGCTAGCTGGTGTTCTCTTGCCACAGGCTCCAGTATAACGTTAGCTATCTTACCATGTATGTTTTAACACATTCTTACAGAAGGGCTGAATTCATGGTAGTAATGTCTGAAGACCGTCAGCCACGGCTTTCAATTTACTGTGTTTCTTGCATGCCTAATGCAGTAATGCAGCGTGAGAAAAAGGGTCAAACTTTACCACTGCTGTCAGTGCATCTTAAGCCCATCCACTGAGGCAGCATTGAACAACAGAACAAAGTTATCTTGGGATCTCCTCAAGTTCATGGATTACTGTGCACTCAGAAAAATCACTTTATTCTTGGTTTACATTTCTTATACTGACTTACTGCCAACAGTCTTTCCCGTGAAAAGTAAACAGCACTCGTGACTGTTTCCTTTAATTCTCCACCAATCTTCAGCAGACTTAACAATCAAGTCTTTCTTCAATGTAAATAGTAATACCACAATTCAAATCCATCAATAGTGTTCTCGATCCCTTACATTCCATATTCAACATTGTAAGACACTTGTTTCAAAGTCAACTCAGGGTTTAGACTAACAGTCTCATCTTCTCTTTCACTACTAGCCTACACTACCTCTGAGAGAATAGCAGACAATGGCATAACCTCCTGTATCTTACTACACCTCCGTTATACAGAATCTTACCTAAAAGCTGGGTTCTCAACAGGAAAAAGCTGAAGACTCTCAACCATGACCTTCCACAGTTGGTGCTGGGCTTCCTGCATGCGTAATGGTCCAACATGGAGGCAGAAAAACGGCCAACTCTTCACCATTGCTGAAAGTATCTTCTCATGTCTACCCTTGAAGGCAGCAGTGAACAATGGAACAAAAAGCTCCCCTGGGATCTCCTGGAGAGCTTGAATTGCTAAAGGCTCATGGTTCAAAAGACATTGTACAGCAATATCCAACAGTGTGGGTGGTTCCTTGAAGTCCATCTTAATGAATCTGCATCAGAGTGAGAATCATTGAGAAAATTTGACAATATCCACAGTTTCTTCTTTGCAACCATTATTAACAACATGATAACTTTTTGTAGTAAAACAGCCACTTCTAGAGACCTCTACTTGTAGGCAATAGACATATGCCTGTGAGTATATTATGGCCTATTTGTATATGAATATACATATAACAACTCCTTTACAAATACACACACACACACACACATAAACCTGTGGAAGTGATGAAATGCCCATAGAAATGAACACTGTTGGTAGAACACAATTTTGATCACTTATAGAAATGATACTTCATCTCAATAGTATACAAGCCATGAAAAAGGAAAGGGTAAGTATATACAAAATGGATAGCATCATCATTATCTTTAGAAAATACTAAGACATCAAATTAACTGTGATTAAAGAGGAAAAACAATGTCATTCTAGTCCATGATTTGTGATACTGGCAACCCCCTTGTGGAATATAGAGATACACCAAAATTGCAAGAGTTATGAATAAAACCATATGGTTAGGGGCTTTTAACTGACCTGAGCCTATACCCAGAAAGAGTAGTCACAATATAATCCTAATATAAAAATAATGTATCCTAAATGTAAAGGGAGAACTACAGTTTAATGAAACACCCCTCCTAAAGACGTCTGATAAAATCCTTACACTCTCTCTCATACGTGGTAACAGTCTGCCTGAAAATAGAACTTCTAAGCATCTAGTGAGGGTGCCACATACAGTGTCAAGGTGGGAAAAGAATTACAGGACATGTTAGTGTAGGGTAGAGGAAGGTATGGAAATACATAAGAATTCCATTAAGATAAGTAACTAATATATGTTAAAAATGAAGGGACCCATGTGAAAGGGAGAAGAAAAATCCCTTGGCTGTCAAGGGATGGGAGGGTTGGAAAGTGTAGAGAAGATTGAGTTGAAGGTGGGAATATGTTTGAACTACACTATGCGATAGTTTCAAATAATCAATGAAACTATTTTCAAAAATAAACCAATGAAACTTCTGTATCGGAAACGCAGTTTCTGAGAAAGTGTAAAGACAAACAGGCCATGAGGATCCTTCAAAGAAATACGGTATTTACAGGGGAAAAAGCAAAGGGGGAAATTAAGAGTCTGATAAAGCAAAAGAAACACAGAATGAGAATATTCTTAACTATTACCTTTAATACCAAATCAAAAAACTTACCGTGAAAAATTGTGCTCAGACGTCCATAGAGATTTTGACATGTACCCTCCTGCAAATAAACGCCTGTAACAAACACAAATGCAACAACTTAAAAACAAAATTATAGACACAAGCAAAACAGTAGTAGGTTAAAAAAAAGATAAGCCTTAAACGTTTCAGTAGCCTGATCTCTTTGTGGATGGGATAACAAGGCACTGAGATCCACCCCCTAACACAAATCTCAGGGTGATTTCCTTGTCAAATCTTAAAACACATGTGAAATACTCATCCCCATGCATGGGCAGCTGCAACCTCATAATTAACAAATGGGCGAGTCTCTGGAGAGACGAAGAACCGCCCCCCTACAGGTAAAAAAAAAGCTTTGAATACATAGTGGGGCTTAGTGGGAAACACACACACACACACACACACAGAGAGAGAGAGAGAGAGAGAGAGAGAGAGAGAGAGAGGGAAGCCGTTAGACTACTGACCTTTGACTCATCAGGGATCAGCACCAACCTATAAGTTAATAAAGATGAGAAAGTCCAAAGTCAATTCTCAATTCTCACACTCCAACAGTGGGCCTAGAAAGAAGCATCTCCAATACTTAGACATTAAATACAAACTGTTTACCCCATTGTGTTTCCTCTTTTTTTTTTTTTCCTCCAGCAGGGTTTTCTATCTTTAAACCGTCTAGCATTTATTCCTTAGGTTACATTTACCTAGTTTGTTCATATATTTGTTCTTACTAGTGTGCTTCTATCCTTGTCCTTTCCCCTCCACTTCCTAACATGTTTCTATTTTTCCCTTCTCCACTTTCCTTTCTTTTATTAGGCATTGCATGTCCCTGGGTTCCTCCCACCCACCCAGTTCATTTGGTCAGTTTACTATTTCCACTTTGGTCCACATTCAGTTTTAACTCTATGGTTCACTGCACAGTATATCTGTGATTCCTGTTCTTTGCTCATTTGTGATGTGGTAGTTGGATGTAAGCACCTTTGTGTCTCTTTACAGATATGGTCTATAATGGATATCCAGTGCTTATTTTTGGTCCTCTCTAAACAGTACTGAAGATTTACCCCACTGGAAGAGGCTGCTCACTAACATCTCCAAATAAACCGTGAAGAGATATCAAGAGCAGGTGATGGAGACATCACAGCACAGATGCATAGGTCATATGAAAAGCACGGGAAACGGTCATAACCTCTCAAATGTGTAAACTAAAGACAATGAAGTGGTTGGAGGGCTCCACTGGGAATTCAAACGCCACATGAAATAGGACTCTCGGGGGTTTCAGAGAAGACACAAAGGAGCAGGTGAAGGAATTCAACAAAGGACCTGGAGATGCAAACCAGAAACATGCATGAAAGGGTCAGCAGGAAATTGTGAGTTTGAAAACAAAAAAATAGAAACATTAGAACTAAATAACGAACAAGCAAAAAGCAGAGTAGAAAGGTTCACCTGCAAACTGTATCAGTTAACCGGAAGAATATTAGGGCTGGAAGAGAGATTCTAGGAAATTCTCCACTTAAACATCAGGATCATAAAAGAAATAAATAACCAAGGTGAAACTCTGGGAAGACCTAACTCAGGTCCTGCAGCATGCTCACCACCCCCAGCAAAGCATCATCAAGGTGGTTTCTTATCAGGGACAGCGGGTGGTTCGAGCTACACAAATCACTAAAGGTAACACATCTCAGAACATAGGATTAGAGCAGAGAGCATGGGATGATCTTAAAAAGAGACAGAAAAGAGTGCTGGCTTAAAAAGGACACATCCTAAAAACGGAAGGACACACAGAAAAGGCCTTGGGAAAAGCTACAGATCTGCTCATGACAAAAGCTCTGGAGGTTCTAAGAGCACACTGCTCGACATGAAACGCTTCTACATGGCCAACATGTAGCTGACATTGGTCCAAACTGTGAAAACCAGAGACCGCCTTATCTAAAGTCAAGGAATAAGACAATGGCGCCTGCTCTCTAAAACCCTTTTCAATATGCTGCTGGAAGGCTTTGCCTACAACAATGATACAAAAGAAGGAAGAAAATGAGATACAAACAAGAAAGGATGGGCTTAAATAATCTCTCTCTGAGCAAGTGAAAAGCTCAAGGGGTTAAAAGAGTAAACACACTCAAACACAGGCACTAAGATGTACCTAACACTTTCACTAATGAAGCAGGATTCACAGCAACATAAAAAACTGTGCAGTTCACACTCACCAAAAATACATGATACTAGGAAAGGAATCAGAAACGCAATTGCAGGTAAAGTGGTTTCATCTTTTAAAACACCTAGGAGTCTACCTGAGGGAGTGAAATACGTGAGCAAATGAAACTTTGAAACCCTGAAGAAATGGAAAGAGACACTAGAAGAGAGAAAGGCTTCCCATTCACACAGATGAGGCAAATGACCATGTAACTGAAAGTTACACACAGGTACAACGAAACGCCTTGCAAAACACCAAGTATATTTAGCACAAACTAAAAGCATGTTCCAAAATACAGAGACAAGAACAAAAGAACACAGTTAGCCAAGGAAAAAGCTGTAGCAAAGCAATGCTGGAGGAAGCACAATACCTGTTCTCAGATGACACTATGGAGCCACAGAAACAAAAATGAATGCTACTATAGGAAAAAGAAACATAAGTAGACCCCCCAGATTGGAATAGATGGGTCAGACATATAGCCAGGGACACTTACACTTTTAAAATCATTTTATTGTTTTTTGGGACAGGGTTTCTCTGTATAACACAGCCCTCCCTGTCTGTCCTGGATGCCCTTTGTAGACCAGGCTGGCCTTGAACTCTCAGCGATATGCCTGCCTCTGCTTCCCTGAGGGCTGAGGTTTTAAGCCCGTGTCCCTCACTTGTCACCAAATCTAAATCAACATAGATCAAAGTTCCTAATGTGTGATGGTACATACAGAAACATCTCTCACAAAAACAGGCTGAAAATGCTTTAAGTAATAGGCATATCAAAACCTTTCTAAAAAGGGACCCTGGAAACAGCTTAGGAAACAACAAGAACTGAGTAAAAGGATTATATGAAGTAAACAAGCTTCTGCCAAGCAAAGAAAATAAGAGTGAAGAGACAAACATCAGCATGGCCACAATGCTTTCCCACTAGCTGACATGATTAATATCTACAATCTATAACGAAGTCAGCATTTAATCACCAAATAAAGGAACCACCAACTAACACATGCCAAATGCACTGAACAGTTCTCAAAGGAATACAAATGGCCAATAAATGGATTTTATGATGTTAAACATCATAGTCATTAGATAAATGTTCATCAAAAGCATTCTGAAAGTATACGGTCCCCAGTCAGAAAGAGAGAAATCAAGAAAACAAGTAACAGCCAGGCCCAGTTAGATATTACGCCCCTCCAAACCTGAGGCCATTTGTTCTTTTCCTAGGAAGGATTAGTAGTAAAGGAAGATGAAGATAATATTTACTGAGCGCTTAGAGACAGATATTTTACTATAGCCCTTAAATGCATCTCTCATTTAATTTTGAGGTATAATTTAATCATGTTTCTGCCATTATAGCAGCAATTTGAAAGACTCTTAATGGATATGAAATTTCCAAAGACCAGGCAACTAGAGAATGGTAGCATGCAAGGCTGAGCCCCCCTAGACAGTTACCTTGCATGTGGCCTAGTCTGAGAGGTGAGGCCAGCATGCAGGCAGCTGTTCACCCAACATCCTCTGCTCTGCTGTACTTTGTTTCAATGTTCTATTTCCTCTTTCTGGAGCTTAGTAAAAATGTTCTACTACAGCTGTTTAATTCAACAGTAGAGTGACAGCCCGGAGAGACGGCTCACTGCCCTTCGAGAGGACCCAAGTTTGATGCCAAGCACCCGTATCAAGTAGGTCACAACTCCTGCTAACTCTAGCTCTAGGAGATCTGACATCCTTTTCTTCCCTCCAAGGGCATTGCGTTCATGTGTATACACAAACACACACAATTTTAATATAATATATAATTTTTTAAAAAGAAGAAAACAGAGTTGGGCACAGTGGCACAGGCCTGTATTCCCAGTACTCTGTGAGTACAAGGCCAGCCTGGTCTACAAACAGATTCCAGGACAGCCAAGGCTACACAGAGAGACCCTGTCTCGAGGGGGGAAAAAGAAATTAAGAAAGGTAAAAGAAAGGAAGAAAGGAAGAAAATAGCTGGGTTTGAGATGCCTTTATTCCCAGCACCCCTGAGGCAAAGTTAGGCAGATCTCTGTGAAATCGATGCCAGCGAGGTCTACGAAGCCAAGTCCAGGACAGCCAGGACTAAAAGAGAAAACCTGTCTCGATAAACAAAACAAAATAAAACAAAAACCAATTTCTTTTTAAATAAAGAAGAAAACAAATAACAACAAATGCTGAGGAGGATGTAGGGAAAAGGAACAGTTACACATTGATGTTGGCAATTTCAGGAAGACAAATGTAACATAGGTTCTCTCATATGCAGTATTTAAAGATGTATTTACACACATATATGTAATATATATGTAGACATACACACAATTGTTCCCTACTTATATTGACCTGATAATGTTCTTTTCTCCCTCCATCCCTTTTCCTTTTCCTATTATCCTTCTACTTCACACAATCAGTCATTATTTTACTTTTATTAAATATATACATACATATTATAAGCTGTGCGTGTTGGCAAAGGCTTTTAATCCCAGCACACGGCAGGCAGGGGCAGGAGGATTGCTGTGAGTTTGAGGCCAGCCTGCTGTACAAAGTGAGTCCAGGACAGCCAAGGTTACACAGAGAAACTCAAAAAGCCAATATATGTATATGTGTGTGTGTGTGTATATATATATATATTGCAATAAATATATATATGTGTGTGTGTGTAAATGTCATAACAAATCCCATTATTTTGCATTTAATGTAATATTCTTAAGTGAGACAAATGCAAATTGACAGAAATTGAAGAAATTTTAACTGGTGCCTGACCAGGAATCTTCAGATATGTTCAGCTTGTAAAGTTCAGTTATGATAGAGCAATTGTCTTTGGAGAAACGATGACTAAATTCACTGAGGTATCCTAAATGGAATCGTGGACCACAATGACAACATTACGTGAACAAACCCATCAAATACAAATGAAATATGTGGTTTACTTATTAGGAGTATTCATCTCCCTGTTTCTGGCAACTGTTTTAGAGTTGTAAGTTGTGTATACTAGGGTAATATGGGGGCAGGAAAACTGTGTCATGAGCCTAAGTTTAGTTTATAATCTAAAGAGGTTGTGAGATACACATCTGTAATGACATCACTAGAGACATCGTAAAGACCCGTGAGAAGTTGCACGGCCACCGTGACTGGGAAAATCCCAAAGCATCTGAGAGCCTATTACACTAAACAAAATCACGTTCCTCTATGGCAAGTATGAAAACAAGGTCCATGAGCATGTACTTGCTCTTCAGGTGTGAAAACCAAGCTAAATTAATTAAATCCTGTAGAAAGCGAAAGACAAATCTACACAGTTCGGTCCTTACTGTTTTAAAGAGCTGGCCCGTAAGAGACGTTGCGGCAGGTTGACGCAGAACTCCAAATCCTCGCAGCACAGCTGTAGAAATACCAAGTCCTTCTCGGGGATGTAAATCTCCTGAGCTACCGCTACCTCGGGAGAAAGGCCGGCCGCCAGAGACAGCACCACCTCAGAAGAAACGCACCAAAGGCAAGCAGATTCAGAACCACTGGGGAATCCGTCCAGGTCACAGATTAATCCCTCTGCCCTTGTCATTTAGCCCCAAACAGGTTTAACTTACTCGTAGTTTACCTAAGTAAGAAGGTTCATGTGTTCAGCAGCAGCAGCCACTCATTTTCGGAGAGGCTTTCCCCATGGCGGCAGCGGCGGCCGAGGCCACGAGAATGAAGGAAGCCGCCCTCGAAACCGTCCCGCCTCCTCCAGTTTAAACCAGTCACTGGAGAAATCTGATTGGCTCCTCGGCATCACCTGACTCGTCACCAGATTCTTACGCCATCCGTGTGCGCCAATCATGCGCCGCATTGCAAGTCGGCTCAGAGTATGCGCCAGTCTACTTCCCTAAATCCTCTTAGACTAAGAAAAAAGAAAGCCACCCATAAAAATTAAACCCATCTCTGAGTGAGACATAACCACCACCTGGCCTCAGATTTTACTAGGCCTGGTCTCAGGCTCAGACAGACAGCCATCACAATTAGTGGAAACAGTACCGGAAATGTTTCATTCAAACTCGAGGATCTCCTGGAACTCGCTCTCTAGATCAGGCTGGTCTCTGTGCGAACTCACAGAGATCAATGCTTGCCTTTGCCTCTGGCTACACAGAGGAATTCTTGTCTCAAAAACAAGACAAAACAAAACAAACAAACAAACAAAAAACAAAAACAAAAACGAAAAATAAATAAATAAAGAGCCGGGCATGGTGGCGCACGCCTTTAATCCCAGCATTCCAGAGGCAGAGGCATGCAGTTCTCTGTGGGTTCAAGGCCAGCCGGGTCTACAAAGAGAGACCAGAGCAGCCAAGTCTACAGAGAGGAATTCTCTCTTGAACAACTAAAATGATGATGATAATAGTAATAATAATAATAATAATAATAATAATAATAATAATAATAATAATAATAATAACAATAACAACAACCACAACAACAAGATGAAGAGGAAGAAGAAGAAAAAGTAATATACATAAATAAACCACAAAAGTTGAGTCTCACCTATTGGAAAACATGGGTCTACCTTAGCACTCTGCTTTCTCTTGAGAAAGATACTTGCCGAGGTGCCTGCAGTCACAAAATGTAGGGTGCTGGAGAGGTTATTTTTGTTTAAGACGAAACTGAGGAGCAAAGAGATCCAATTCTTTTTCTTGAACGCCACCACCAACAGCAAATTGCAGGAATAACAAACGATGTTTTAAAAAGGTGTTCTGAACACTCTGCAGAGAAACCACTATAATATTTTTGTAGGTATTTCAAGGAGAAAAGAATACCTGCTCATCTTAGAATATTAACTCTCAATAAAGATGGTGGCCCCTACTTATTTAATATCTCTTTTTTATCCTACAATACTGATCTTATTCCTCCTTACTTTTCTTTTCCACATTCTCATGCAATTGTATACAATACTGTTGCTCATGGCATATTCTATCCCTTCCTGCCTACCATAGCCTTTCTTGCCTAAGTCCCATGAAAGAAAGGAAAAGCTGCTGAGAGCATTATAGACTATGGAGGTTCAGCCCAAGAGGTTTCAGAGGGCAGTCAAATTAACAACTGAGTAAAAGGCCATTCCTGTGAAATTTTGGCTAAGCACTTGGCTCTGTTGCATTGTTGTTTATCTATTTGCTTTCCCTGCCTCTTTTCTTGGAATCTCCCGGAGGCTAAATTGAGAAGTTTCCAAACTAATTGTATTGGCAGAGGAGATTTCAGGATAGCCTCATATTGACTGGTTATTAGTCATCACTCTTATGCAGATTTGCAATGTTTGAGACTCAGAGATGTTGCTGATTCCAGAGCAGTGAGATTTCTGCCAGGGGAAGCTACCTACAGGAAGGAGATTCATCCCAAGAGAGAACAAAGTGTATAGCAGTTAGAAAAGCTGACAGGATGGCACCATCTAAGCAATTTAATCTCAAGCATGGAGCTACAGGCTCTGGAGCTTGTCTTGCTCGGTTTTGGGATTACTTTAGTCCAGTATGTCCGCAGAGTGGCCCTAGTCCTCCCTTTTGGAATGATAATATATATGTTGTGCCCTTGGATGTTGGAATTATGTAATTTGTATTTTTAAAAAAAAATTTTTGAAGGTTCCTGTGAAGAAATTGCCTTGAGTTAGAAGAAACTGTGGACTTTAGGCTTTCAAGCAATCTGAAGGTCATATCTTTGGTTAGATTTGAGAACTTAACTTCTATGATTTTCCTGAAAATATTTGCTGTGCTTCTTTTTTTCTCCTTTACTTTTTAACTATTATTCAGAGGTAGGGTCTTTTCATTGCATCCCAGATTTCCCTCTTGTTTTGTTCCTGTTTTTCTTGCTGTGTGTGTGTGTTTTTTTTGTTTTTGTTGTTGTTGTTGTTGTTAACTTTTCTCTTTGATTTCATAATCACTCTTTTTTTGTCTACCCTGATATAATCTCCTTTCCACCTCATTCATTTTGATGATTAGACTTTCTGGTTTTTTTTTTTTCCTTTTATGCTGCTTTGTAGTTTATTTCAGGGTGGTTTTTTTTTTCTATGTCTGTATCCCTTCATTAAATTTTTCATGCCTTTAATTTTTCATTATCTTATTTAAGTGTTTGTTTTTTCATGGTCTTCATTCAGTAATTTTTCCATTTCATTTTTTAGCTCCTTGCACTTGTTAACAAGTGCTAATTTGAAATTCTTATATATCAGCTAAGTTGTTTTCATCTGATAATATTATAGTGGCAATTGCTAATTTCTTGAAAACATGAATTGTCTTGGCTTGCTCCTGCAGTCTGTGTTTTGCAATGGGATCTGGACATCTAGAGCTAGGATGTTTGTGGAGTTTCTTGGTCTGTATGGCTAGTCTCATCTTCCTTGAGTATATTTGGATAATTGTTGTTACTCCACTTGTCAGGTTCAAACTCTGTGTTCAGACTCCAAGAAGTCCCAGACTGTCCTAGTGGGTGGGGTGGTAGATAGTGGACAAGGGACAAATTTCCATATCTTTCAAGTTTCAAGTGGTAGAATCCATTGTTTTAAAGTGTGTGCAAAAGGTTTAATGCAATATCAAGTTATTACATCTAATTAGGAATCCATACTTCAGATGGAGCCACAGAAGAGAAGGGCAGGCTAGATAATTACTAAATAATGAAAGCATAGGACCACTTGGATACATAGTATTACAAAACATCATTTGCTTTAGAATGGTTTACAGAAACATTGTTCAGAGTTTAGAACTCTGTCCTTAATTTTTTGCTATGTAGGTCTCTCTAAGAGCTATTTGAACGTTCATACAACATTATCAGCTAGGTGGGGAAGACAGGATTGAAAGAAGCCATAATGCTTTCCTTGACTCCACCATGCCTAGTAGTCCATGGCCATCCTTAAATAACTGGTTTCTTAGGCAATGCTCTATTGCTATGAATAGACACCATGATCATAGCAACTCTTATAAAAGAGAACATTTTACATGGGCCTCTCATACAGTTTCGGAGGCTTAGTCTATTGTCAATATGGGGAACATTGGCTACATATAGGCAGACATGGTGCTGGAGGATACTCTGAGAGTTCTATGTCCAGACCTGAAGACAGTGGGAAGAAAGAGACACTGAGACTAGCTTGGGCTTTGAAAGCTCAAAGTGCACCCCCAGGGACATTCTTCCTCCAACAAAGTCACACCTCCTAATCCTTCTCAAGTACTTCCAGTCACTGATAAGTAAGCATTCCAATATAGCATCCCTTGGGAGCCATTCTAATTCAAACCACCACAATTATTGTAAGAGGGCCCCCTGCCTTAGAAAGCCACCTGGTCTATCACACCTAGAGGGAATTCTGATTAAAGCACCTCTGTTTGGACACATAGGAAAGATATGATAAGGCTACTGCCCCAGTTACTAGGATCCATGTGAGAACACACCAGATTCCTCCTGTCTGTCTTAGGTATATGAATGTGTGGTGGCCACCCCTGGTTGTCTTTACTCTTGCATTTCTGTATGTGTCTCTCTGTTTTTCTGTGTATTTCTGTCAGTTCTGTTTCCTGTATTGACAAACAGCTTTCTCTGATATGAGACAAAGCCATTTCTACTGGCTTTACACTTATACTGCCCTTCATAACTGGACCTGATTCCTTTTGCCTCTGTCAAGTCCCTCAGAGAAAACAAAACCAAAACTAAAAACCATTTCTACCTAAGTCCAGGCCTCTAACTTGTTTGGTTGCTTGAGTCTCACTCATGGTCTAGGCCCCTGTGTGGAATAAGAAAAGGGCTGAGCCTCTCCTTCAGGACTTTGTTATGTCTAAAGAAAATGCACACAGAGAGGGGAAGTAGTCCCTTAAGGTGCCAATTTCTCTGGCTTATTCTAAGCACCCACAGAGAAGGGGAAAAGTTTCCCCTGGGTTGTCCCTGAGAGGAAAAGAAGTTTCACCCTGTCTTCTTCCATAATTTATTCCAACTTTTCAAATGATGATCCATGTAATTGAGAAACTCAAAACCCATCATTCTCTGAGTAAAAGTAGAAAAAACTGCCCCTTGGCTGCATGGGGGCAATTAATGATAGACAACGCAGCCTGGAGAAAAGTAAATTTCCTTTCGGTCCAACACTGACCAATTATACTTTGAACAAAATTTTCATAGTCCTTTTTAGAAGATTTAAAGACATCTCTTAAATGAGTTCCTTTGTCACCCAATTGTCCCCACGCCTAACCCCCAGATATTAGTGTTGGCATAAGGTTTCTGTACAATTAAAATGCTGATATCTGTATCTCCCATGTCTGGTTGCAACCCTATCCTGAGAATCTTCTGTCTCAAATGTTGTGTAAACTCTGCTCCATTATTGTCCCCTTGTATGCCAACAAAGAAGCTTACAGCCAATCACTGAACATGGGAGACAATAAGGATGGAATTCCTGCCAATAGGAGAGGATGAATTAGAAGAGGAAGGAGAGATTTGGCCTGGGGATTGAGCCATGAGAGGGAGGTTCAAGAGACATCAGGAAGAAGCAGAAAAAGGAAAAACTGTAAAACACAAGTATCACTGGGACATAAGCTTGGAGGAAACCAAATTAGTTGAGAGAGTAAAGAATAGAGTTGTGAAGCTCAATATTAAACAAATATAAGAGAGTCTCATTTTGTTGTGTGATAGCAAGATAAGAGAGAATATAAGAAACAAACACAGTTTCATAAAAGTAACCACAACACATAAGGAAAACATTATAAAAGTTTAAATGATTAGAGGCATGAGTAGGTCCCAGGTGCTGGAGGTAGCTTAAAGGGTACTTAACAACAGAGAACTGATTGGGACAGGCCTTTTATATGAGCAAAAGCCACTGTCACTTCTCCGGTGTGGAGACAATGTTAGACTTCCAGCTACCCAGCAGAAGAGGGAAGTCTTACCCTCTGTAGGAAGAAGATCTCTTAGCTCAAAGTCCTCTCCTCAATCAACAGATACAGTTGGACTATCTCTCAGATTGACAACGATGATTCTCAGGTGTATGGGCAGAAACCAACCCCCCAAGACTGGCCCAACACCAAGTTCCTACAATTCTTCAACTAACCAGCTCAGCTTCCCCTGTGCAGATTAAACAATTCCCAAAGGCCTAGGAAACAAAAAGGGAAATTGCAGTCCATATTGCCTGGCTTGGAGAGTCAGGGATGCTGCCTCCTTGCCAGTCACCCTGCCTGGGAAGAAACCTGGGACCTCACATTCTCAAGAAGCTGATTCCTCCAGAGAAACAGGTGTCCACTGTCTTGGACAAGAAAGATGCATTCCTCAGCCTCCCAGTGGCTGAGGTACCTGAAGGCATCCATGTTTTAAAATGGAGAGACCCACAGAGAGATTACAGTGGGCAACTGGACCAGATTGCCCTAAGGATTTAAAATCCCTACCTGCTGATCCCCTGCCCTTCTGCCCAAAGTTTCCTGGGGCCAGACTTTTCCAACATGTAGATTACCTGCTCCTAGCCTCTACAATTCAATAGATTCTAAAAGGGCCCCTGAGGGACTGCTGCAAGAGTTACAGAGCTAGGACTACAGAAGGCCCACTAAGAAAGCTCAGCTTGGTACATCAGAGGCTACCTCTCTTTACTACCATCTGAGGGGAGGCAAAGGGAAGCTGCGTCTGATTAGGGTTGCTGAAATCCTTCAGATCCCAACTCCAAAGGCTAAGAGACAGGTTTGACAGCTCCTAGGTGCAGCTCAGAATTGCTGCCTCTGGACAGCAGAGTTTGTGGAAATAGTAAGGCCTGTATACAGGAGCACAACGAGGGAAGGGTTGAAAGAGTCAGAGCAATCAAGGACATCACAAGAAACTCTGCAAAACTGTCAAAGACCAGCTTTGACACCACAGGGTAAACTGAGATGGGGATAGATAGGCGGCTAGCTGCTCACCCAGCAGACTTCTCTGAGGGTAAAAAGCTTGATTCTCCAGGCTGTGACCAAAGGGAGCTGTCACTGATAGTAGCCACTATAGGGTGCTACTGATAGTAGCCAGCATCCAGTTTCCAGGCCAGAAGTGATTGTAACTAGTGGGGACTGCTGCGGATTGTAATCAGTGATTAGAGAAAAGGAAGGAGAAAACATCACACACACACACACACACACACACACACACACACACACACAGGATGAATGAAGCAAGACAAGCTCCAAAGAGCAAGTTCCAACAAATTCATCAGTTTACTGAATGGATGGAGCATATTCAAAGAGTTAGCTCCAATAGTTTTATTATTTTCTCCCAGAGCTTATATATCCCAGCTCTGGGCTGGTGGGGATTTGAGGGAGAGTCATAGCCAAAACAGGGTACAAGGGTGAGAAGCAGAATTCTTATAGTCAATCCCGTAATCGGGTAAGTCTTATCTCCAGTGGATCTTGGGAGCGATGGAGCTGCCATCGTGGTGTCTCTGGGGTGGAGTCAAGAGTCGCTGGGGCAGCTTTGGCGTGAGAGGCGTGAACCTAGGCGGCTATTCTGTCGACCTTGAGAGCGGTGGGTGTGGTGAGCAGGACAGTGTAAGGCCCCTTCCAGCGAGGTTCAAGTCCTTGAGATCGGTGTCGACGGATGTAGACAGAGTCACCAACGTGGAAGGGATGTCCTGCTGTCTAAGAGTGGCCAGGTTTGTAAAGTTCGGCCAGTGGGGCCCAAACCTGGGCTTGAACCGCCTGGAGTCCTTTAAGGCAGGCCTGTAAGTCAGTTTTGGAAGCAGAAGGTTGATAAGAATTAAGCATAGTAGACAAAGGGGGTGGTCCCCCATACAGGATTTCATATGGGGTCAGGTTAAAGCGTGAGGGAGTGTTTCTGACTCTGAATAGAGCAAAGGGTAGGAGGCGTCTCTAATCTTTTAAGCCAGTCTCAATGGTCAATTTAGTCAAGGTCTCTTTTAGAGTCCGATTCATTCCTTCTACCTGTCCTGAACTCTGGGGTCTGTAAGCACAATGCAAATTCTAATTAATCCCCAAGGTCTTGGCCAGTCCCTGACTTACCTGGGAGACGAAGGCCGGCCCCATATCTGACCCGATTACCTTGGGAAGTCCAAACTGAGGAAAGATGCCTTTCAGGATGGCCTTGGTCACCGTTTGTGCTGTTTTTCGCCAGGTGAGGAAAGCTTTTATCCATCCTGAAAAAGTATCTATAAAAACTAATAAATATCGATAACCCGCATCTGGGGGTTTTACCTCGGTAAAATCCACTTTCCAGTAAGTTCGTGGTCTGTCTCCACGGACTCTGGTCCCTTCTGGGACTTGGTCCTTGCCAGCAGCATTGACTTGTTGACAAGCCTGACAAACATTTATGTTTGCTGAGTGACTGTCCCATATGTGTATTGCTGTCCCTTACCTTAATCAATCTGTCTCAGGATTGGAGGAGTCGTGGCAATCCAAGTCGATCTGTCTCACCAGCATGAAGTCTGTGGCGATCCAGGGTGACTGGCCTGTCCAGAAGGGCGATGGACAGGTGAGTGCTCTGTTCCTCAAGCACCAGTCATTAGGAACCACTTGCCCTGAACAGCAGGGGGTTCAATTAAAGCTCGGGAGGACAGAATCACATGAAGGACAAATCACAAGACACAAAGTGGGAGAGTAAATCTGAAATATTGATCAAGCTCTCAAATTTTATTAGTCAGGCAGCAGTATTTATAAGGCAGAAGGCAGGGAAGATTATTGTTATAGCAACTCAGCTGCAGGCTATCCCAAAACACAGGGAACTCCAGGCAGGGTCATGGTGTCCTGCCACACAGAGAGAGCCTGGCCTGTGGCTCCTCCCTGGGCTCCTTTATGGACTACTACACCACCTGAGCCAGTTACCTGCTAAGGAGGGCCATCCAAGAGGGCGACCTGCACATGGACTTCCCCTAGGTGAGCTGTGCTTACTGGAAGATTAGGAGGAGGAGACAGCCCTGGCTGGGAAGGGGCCCCACAAGAAACTCCTGCCTGACCGCATGAGGCTGCATGGGACAGAGCCAGCAAGAAGCTGGTAGACTTCATCATCAAGAGGAAGGGGGCCGACCAGCACTTGCTGGACATCTTGAAGGGAAGAAACAGTCCAAGTGGCTGGACGACTTCCGGAAATCAAAGAGGGAAGTCTTCTGCATTGAGACCTACTTGGAGGATGACGACCAGTTGCATCTCATGGCCAGCCATTTGCAAGAATTAGCCAAGGAAGCAGATGAGGCCCTGCTCTCGCTGGCAAGAGGAGACAAAGTGTGCGTTACCATGGAGGTTCTCCTTCCAGAAGCAATCATCTGCTCTATCGCTGCCCTGGAGGAGCTCAGCTACAAGGAGGCAGAAGAGAAGTACCTGCGTGGCCCACCCGGGCACTACCGTGAAGAGGAACTCTTCCACAAGACCATCTTAAAGGCTGCCCGCAAGAGGTCAGCAGCCAGGATTCAGACTGCCAGCATCCCTCCTGCGCTTGGTCCCACTTCTTAGAAGGGACCTCCCTTCTTTCTGCCATGACCCCTGCAACTCCCCAAGACAGGAGACAGGAAGCACCCCACAAAAAGGAACATCCAGTAGACTGTAGGGCATGCTATGGGCACTTACTGGGGGTAGTGGACATTTCTCCCTGCCCTGGAAATCAATGTTCATTCTTGTGCATGACAGTGCAGATGTCTAGATTGGCTCTACCAATCCTCGAGCCCGAGTACCAAGATCCCGAGGGCACGCCTCCATGGAACCTCAGCAGCCCTCTATGGAGTATTGGCTAGCTAGGCACACAGCCTTGCACTCCCTACAGGGACCCTATGCACCCAGACAGCACACCAGGTTCCTCCTGACGCCTTGCCTCAGACTCCCCCATACTTCCTTGTCTTCCTCTCTGTCATCTCTCTAGGGTGCTATGGATGTGGCCCAGGTTCCCCTGTTTTCTCCACTAGCTCGTTCTTCACTCACTCACACTGAAGGAGAGGATGTGTGTTTTATTGCTGGTCTTTGAAGCCAGAGAAGGGAAATGTGACTCTAGAAATGGCCTGATTTCAAAGAACACAGTGTATTGCATTCTCTGTCTGTCTTTGTCTCTGTTTTCTGTCTGTCTGTGTGTCTATCTGTCTGTCTGTCTGTCTGTCTCTCTCTGTCTCTGTCTCTCTCTCTCTCTCTTTCTCTCTCTCTCTCTCTGTGTGTGTGTGTGTGTGCTGAAGTTGTACATAATTAGGTCAAAATCTGGTGTCCTCAGTTATTCCCTCTACTTTTTGAGACAGGATCTGTGACCGAACCTGTTGCTCACTGATTGGGCTAGAATGGCTGGCCAGGCACCTCTTTTGATCCTCTTCTGTTTTTCACTCCAGTGCTGAGATTAAACATGACTGTCCATAATCCCTTTCTTTTAGTGTAATGAACTCAGGGTTTCCTGCTATAAAGGAAGCACTTTGCACTCTCAGCCACCCTCAACTCCTCGGATTCTTCATACTCTTAATGAGAAAGACTTGCCAACCCTGTGGGCTGACTGCAGCAGACATCACCATCTCACCTTTGCTCAGATTTCTGAGATCAGAGCCTTCAGGTGCTTGCAGGAGAAGGAGGGGCCTGTCCTTCCTTGGAGTCACAGACACCTGGGATGTACTGATGAGAAGCAGCTAGGCCACACTGCCCAGAAGGTCCTGTTTCCCTGTCTTGGACCACAGTCCTTGGTGTATTTCAGAGATAGGACATTAAAACGGCGCCTCTGTGGACCCTGAAGTACAACCTTATAAGTGGTTGAGGCCACTGTGCCCTTCCTTGTTCTCTGCTGAATCCCTGTAAATTCCCTTGTGTCCCCCAGCCAGTACCTCTGGATTCACAGCACCTGTTTCCTTCCTGTTGCACTGGAGAATGCTGAACCTGAGTCCTTGATGTTAAGTACTGCCTTTCCGCTCTGCACAGAGTAGGTTCTTACCCGGGTAAAGGGCCAAGTAGGACTGCAGGTACTTGTATTCTCAGCAGTGTGACCACACAGACAGGACCCCTGGGCAAGCACCAGGTTCTGCAAGAGACCATGTCTAAACAAACTATGGTGAAGAGCAAATGAGGAAGACACCTTATGTCTGCTCCTCGTTTTCATGTTCAGGTACACACATATATGTACAAATACACATGCCAAAGACAAAGTGAAGAAGATTTTAAATGGAACCAAATTTTCCCTCTGTGCTGTGAACCGTCTCTCTGTAAAAGCCACCAACATGGTACAATGCAATCCTTCTCACTTTTAAAAAGTATATGCCTCATGGACACCTCCCTCTTCCTGAACCTGACTAAAAGCCCAAGGGAGGGGATCTGGCACTTTTTGGAGTCCCTGACACCTGGGGTGTACTGATGGGTCACAGCCCTACGGGACCTCCCAGAAGGTCCTGTTCTCCTCCTCCTTTGATCCATTTCCTTGGCTTTTCTTGGGGACACAGGGCTGCTTTTTTTCCTCCTGTGGTCTCTGATGTCCCCTTCCCAATACACTCATATTCTCTCTCTCTCTATGTCTCTCTCTCTGTCTCTGTCTCTGTCTCTCTCTGTCTCTCTCTCTCTCTCTCTCTCTCTCTCTCCTGTAGGCTCAGTTTTCTTATCAATTATATTGTATTATGAACTTATTAAATGAGCCTACCTCCCTAACAACCCAACTAACCCAAACATCCCGGAAAAGGTTATTAAAGAACACTATAATTAAACCTTAAGAATATCAGTTCCGAGGAATGATTCTCCTGGCGTAGTCATCAGGGTTTCAGCAAACCAGCAATTCCACCAAAGTTGCTTCTGGAACCAGGAGCCGCAGCTGGAACCTCAAGGCTCAGCTGGAGTCCAAACCTTGAAGCTTTCCCTAGAGCAGTTCTCTTTATGAGCCAGCCTCCTGAAGTGCAGGGATGAACAGCCAAAAACCAAACCCCATCAAAAGGTCTCCTCTCCTGTTTTGGCATGTGTGTCTATATATATGTGCATGCATTGATCTCTCACACCTGAATGTTTCGTTGATGAGAATGAAGGAATCTTCTTCATTCATTTTCTTCTTGACTGGAAATTTATTTTGTTTTAAAATATCTACACCTGTATTTCTTAGAGACAGCAAAATGACGGTTCCTATCTTATAATTCTATATTAATCTGTATCTTTTGGATGGCAAATTGAGACTATCAGTATGGAGAGTTGTCTTTGAAAGGTTTGTATTAATTCCTTTCAATTTTTTTGACTGGTGGTGTTTTCTCCAACATCGTTTGATGGCTTCTCCTGTTATTGTTTATGTTTCAACAGAGGCCTCTTTGACGAATTTCTATTTGTTTTCTGATGACAATATTCCTTCTCGTATCTTCTGTAGTGTCCTGGCTATGTGTCACCACTTACTTTTGTCCATTTTTTTTAATGAAACATTTTAATTTCCCCTCATGGAGTGTAGTGATTACAAAAGGAGAGAGGGTACTGGCTAGGGTGGGAGTAACCTCTGATGTAGCAATGTCTGGATACAGCAGGCTTCACCTCCAGGGAGCCTGACTCTCAGTTTCTGGGATAGAGCCCAGAACTCCTTTAAGGAGTTTCACTAATAACACCAGTGGACCACTGTCCATGTTCCCAACCTCCTGAGCAGGAGACAGAAAGGTCTCGATCAAAAGTGGGGATCGCATGGCTCATGTGCAAAGATGTTTCTAGATTTAGGAGTCCCAGCTACTTTCACTTCCTAGCGATTCATATTCTTGATTCCACACTTTTGGAGTCTGACAGTTCAGTGTTATGCAGTCTGATTCTTTCCACAGATCTTGTAAGAGGGTTGAGGAGAGATTGCTGTGAGGTCCATGTCCCTAGTGGAGTGAGTAATGTCAGAACCCAGTGTAATACACTTCTGGGAGTGACTTCTCACTAGCAGTGACCACCATGCAGGGTAAGAGTAGTTTTGAGGGCTCGCTGTGATGTGGGGTTCCCAGGCTGGAGGACAAATCTCATGAGACCCAGGGTAGTTCACTTCTGGAAGTGACATCTAGGTAGCTGGGAGCACCCTCGAGGATATGAGAGGCAGCAGGGAGATTGCTGTGAGGTACATGTCCCTAGTGGAGGGACTAATGTCCAGACACACTGTAGTACACTTCCAGCAGTGACTTCTCACTAGCAGTGACCACCCTCCAGGGTAAGAGGAGGTTTGGTGGCTTGCTGTAACCTGGGGTTTTCAGGCTGAAGGACAGTCTCATAGGATCCAGGGTAGTTCACTTCTGGAAGTGACATCTAGCTAGCTGGGAGCACCCTCGAGGATATGAGAGGCAGCGGGGAGATTGCTGTGAGGTACATGTCCCTAGTGGAGGGACTAATGTCCAGACTCACTGTAGTACACTTCCAGCAGTGATTTCTCACTGCAGTGACCACCACCAGAGTAAGAGAAGGTTTGGTGGCTTGCTGTGACCTAGGGTTTTCAGACTGAAGGGCAGTCTCATTGGATCCAGGGTAGTTCACTTTCAGAGTTGAAGTCCTCAGGTTGTGAACACTCTTGAGGGAGAAGGAGAGAGGGGATTAAGGAAGGGACAGTGCTGTGAGGGCCATCACCATAGTTCAGTTACTAGGTATTCTGGGACCCATGGTTGTCCAGCAGGTGACCTCCTGAGCCCACTCACCATCAAACTGGAAAACACCAGAGAGGTCAGCCTGGGGAAGGTTTGTCAGGGCTACAGGGTCTGAGAGGAGTGACAAGTGAACATGTGTGCAGGCTGAGGTTCTAGGGACACACTCTTTCTTTCCATGGAGGGCAGACATTCTCCCGTGGTCAGTCCATATTTCCGCAGGAGGGATCATATAAAAGAGGGTTGAAGGCATCTCAGGCCCTTATAGGCCTTAGTGCCACAGTGTGCTGTTCAGGCAGATTCCCAGAATACTTGCCCAGATGCAGCCTTCACACATTATACTGCCCCTCCCATGCCCCCTTCTCCCAACACCTCACCACCCACCCCAGCCCATCCGACTGCCACAGGACAGTCACACTCTGTCAGGCATATGCCTTTGTCCTCATGCTTGCTGTAACAGAGGCAGGGGTTCTTCTTTTCTGGGAAGTTTAGCTAGGTGTGGCCCACCTTCATGGGTAAGGAGGGTCTGGAGACAACATCATGAGCCCTGTCCTCCTGGGTTGGTGCAGAGGTATTAGGACACAGGATTGGCCCATGGAGTCCTGACCCTCACTTCCAAACCTCACTGGGTTAAACAGCCTGAGAAAGCTCTTTCAGGACCCCAGGAGGCTACGGGAGTGGATGGGACAGTTTTGCCTGCTGCTGGGGGTGAGCAGGGCCTAGGGACCCCTTCCCTGTGACACTCTTTGAATTCTTTGTGTCTTGGGCAGATGGGTCCAGTGAGGAGAACTAGACAGGTGGTCACCTGAAAAGAGGGAGTTCTATAGGCTTTTCTAACCCTGGATAGCTCAGTTCCCATGTCAACCATGTGAAACTGCAAGCCCTGGCATCCCTGGGCACAGTCTCTGGGTGGGCCTCACCAAGCAAGAGACTTTTCTAGGTGCTTGCCCACATGCCTGTCCTGCTTTCCCAGAGGCAGGGCTTCTTAAGTTCAGGAAGTGAGGACTGTGACTACCCACTAGTGGAAGGCGTGTCTGGAGGGATGTTGGTGACCCGAGTCCCCCTTAGGGGGTGACCACTTCCTAGAGCCCAGGGTAGCGCCTGAGGTCATGTCCGGATCCCTGCTTCCACATCAGACTGGAAGAGGCCCCTGTACACAGTCTGACAAAGCTTTTTCAGGACCTCAGGGAGTTAGAGGAGCTGGTGAGGCAGCATGTGTTTCTGGAGAAGGACACGGGCACCTTCCCATGTACCCTTGCTCTCCTCTGAGCTGATTGCAGAGATTTGGACACACCGAGGCCAAGGAACTTCGGTGCATTCAAATGGACACTGGCTAGGGGAGGGTGTTCCAGATCCTTCTTCCCCTGTTCAGTCATGTACACCCATCTGCAAGCCCAAGCCACAGGGGCTTGAATGCTGGATAGGTCTCATCCTTCAGCACCTTGGACCAGGCTGTTGCATCCCTTCCCCTGTCTCTACCTAATCAGATGCCATTCCATTCAGGGAAGCTGGGCCTACCAAGCTGGGATAACCCTCTGAGGGGAAGATGGCATGGTCACCTCATCTAAATGGTTCTCTGTTTCAACCTATCATATGTGCCTGGCACCCCCTCACACACAGTGGTGTAAATGCACCAGCTGGTCCCACCTGCTGGGCCTTTCTCCTGCATAGGTGCTATTCCAGCCTATGAGAAAGCATCACACTTCTGGGGCCATGCTGAGGCTAGGTGTTACATTCCTCTAAAGAAAAAGAGGTTTATGAGTGGAGGATGTTGAGATAGGACCATCCTGGTGGGTGGCTGGTTGCCAGAGGATGCCTTGCTGAAGTCCTGTGATGGGAGGGGCGGGGATTGAGCAAGGATGTGACTGTTTTCTTGATGCACTCATGTCTTGAAAAACAATATGGGCTCCATTTCTCAGCTAATTTGTATAGTGTAGGAATAAAATATCTGTGTAGATAGCTGTGTGCTTTCTTGATGAGTCTTATACATTGCCGAGGATGATGTAAACTGGCTCAGCCGCTGTGGAAATAGGTATGGGTTATCTGTCAGTTCCATTTTTATTTTATTTTGTTTTGTTGCTCTTTAAGAACCATCCATACTCATGTCCACAGAGGCTGTATCAATTTACAGCACCCTCAGCAGTGCATAAGACTTAGACTTTCCCTCATCATTGTTACTTCTTTTCCTTCTTTCTTTATTTCCATCTTTCTTCCTTTCTTTTTGCTTTTTGGAAACAGGGTTTCTTTGTGTATCCCTGGCTGTCCTGGACTCATTTTGTAGAGCAGGGTGGCCTTGAACTCACATCAATCTGCCTGCATCTGCCTCCCTGAGTGCTGGGATTGCCAACATGCCCAGCCTGCCACTTATTTTCTTTATCACTGTCATTTTCTCATTCTGTCTTGGGCCTCTCTCTCTCTCTCTCTCTCTCTCTCTCTCTCTCTCTCTCTCTCTCTCTCTCTTGTTTAAATCTAAAGGTTGAGTATAAAAGAAAACATGGTATTAGTTTTTTTCAATTTTCTTTTAACATGGAGATGTCCATCCTGCCTCTGCCACCCCAGGTGCTGGGATTGCAGGCATCTTCATAACATCTTGATAATTAAATTGCTAAATATAAAGCATGAAGAGAGGATACTAAAGGCAGCCTGAAACAGTACCATGGAAGGGGGAAAGTTCACAGGGTCCTAACTAGACAACAGACTACAGAGAAGCAATGAATGCTGAGAGCAAGAGAAATAATCTCTTTCAGGAAGAGCCCCAGTCTCCCAGCTTGGTTATCAAATACCAGCTGATCATCCCTGAACTAATAAGCACACATAAGTACTAAGCAGGTTGTACTTATATATTTAGGTATACACACAACAACAAAAACAACTTTAAAAAAGAGGACATGAATTTTAAAGAATCGGGGAGCACATGGGAAGATTTTAAGGGAGAAAGAGAGTGAGAAATGATATAATTATATTTTAATTAAAATAATAGAGAATTTAAAACTCACTGGTCTCAGAAAGGAAAACCCATTTCCAGTAAGAGCCGAGTTCTCAGTGGAAACTATTAAAGTCAGAAAAGCATAAAGCTTTATAGTACAGTTTGAGATCAGGTATGGAGATTCCTCCGGAGCACCTTTTATTGTACAAGATTGTTTTAGCTATTCTGGGTTTTTTGTTTTTCCATATGAAGTTCAGAATTGAACTTTCAATGTCTTTAAAAAATTGTGTAGTTATTTTAATAGGGATTGCATTGAGGGGAGGGGAATAATGGGAAAATGGGGGGGGGAGGAATGGGAGGATACAAGGGATGGGATAAACATTGAGATGTAACAAGAATAAATTAATAAAATAAAAATAAATAAATAAATAAAATAAAAAAAATATTCAAACCCCACCTTACATCCAAACTCAAAAAAAAAAAAAAAAAAAAAAAAAAGAAAAGCATAAAGCAGTGCACTCCAAGATGTAAGAGGCCACAGGTGCCAATTCCAGCTAACTTTGTCAAGTCAAACTGTCTGGCAGAGTTGAAAAAAATGACAATTTTTCATGATACAAACAAGCTTTAAAATAACTCATGCGTGCCAAACCAGACCCTCAGAGAATACTAAAATCAGTAGGTCCAAATGAAAAGACTATTAGGTGTAGCCGAGAGGCCATAGGTTGAAACCAAATGAAGCTGTACTTACTAAAACCCAAAACAAGACTAGGAGCACAAGCAAAAAGGACGGCAGCCATCACACACCTCTGAATAATTATTATTTTTCAACCAATAGACACAGGTTACATCAGTGGAATACAAAACAAAATCCATCTTTGTGCTGCCCACAAGAAGGTCATATCAGCTTTAAGCATGGGCAGCACCTTACAGTGAAAGGATAGAGAAAAGCATTTCAAGCAAATGAGACTGTAAAAACAAAAGCCAGCAGAGCTATCCCAATAGCTGACAAAATAGTAGCTGAACTCAGAGGAGAAGAATGAGAAGAGATGAAGAATACATTCTGATAAAGGGAAGAGCAAATTAAGAAGGCATTGCAGGGACTGGAGAGATAGCTTAGTGCTGAAGAGGCCTTGCTGCTCAGTGCCCAGCTCCTATGTCTGGGAGCCTCTTATATCTCCATCTCCAAGGCATTGTGTACCCTCTCATGCTCTGTATGGGTGCCCAGACACATGCTGACATACACAAACATAGAGAAAAGCAAAACAAAATGTGTAAGGCCTCTCTCTTGAAATTCTCAAAGAATTGGGCTACTGTCTCTTGTGTTTTTCACACAGCATGTGTCCAATGAGACTAGCTTTATGTTAAGTATTCAGTAGGTACAGGAAAGTAGTGACTTAGGTAGGAGAGAACAGAGCTTTAAAGTCTTGCTACCCCACATACTAAACTGTTGTAGAATTGACATCTAGTTGCACTTGGAGCACCATAAAATAACTAAAACAAGTATGCTCTTCAGTTACAATAGCCTGGCCAGAGAAGCAAAAAGCAGAAATGATTCAGAAGTATTTATCTAAATAAAAGCTACCAAAATTTCTGTTCTTTCTTTTTAACATCTTCTTTCCACTTTAGTAAATACTTTCAAATATATTTGTAACAGATAAAAGGCACTTGTAACTGGACAGTATCATGGTGTTTTAACTAAAGCCTGGAATTTCATCTTCCTGCTTATAAAATGGTTTTAAGCTTGTCATTTTACCTATTTGGCTGCAATAAAAGAACTAAAGTGCCACTCAGAGGAAGGACAGTGGCACTCAGAGGAAGGACAGCAGGTAGCCAAGAAGAGACTTGATACCCAATGAGAATATATAGGGGGAGGTAATCCCCC
Organism: Acomys russatus; assembly: GCF_903995435.1. NCBI lineage: Eukaryota > Metazoa > Chordata > Mammalia > Rodentia > Muridae > Acomys > Acomys russatus. The sequence continues at coordinate 92,608,949 of NC_067169.1, read as the reverse complement.
TCAGGAACAGTCATAGGGGAGGGGATTAATGGGAAAATGGGGGGGGGGAGAATGGGAGGATACAAGGAATGGGATAAACATTGAGATGAAACAAGAATAAATTAATAAAAAAATAGTTTAAAAAAAAAGAAAGCTTTTGAAAAAAAAAAAAGAACTAAAGTAAGTATGAAATAGTAAAAAAGTATCTCCATCAAACAAACGTGAAAGAAGTAAAGCTGAATTACCGTGTGGCCTCCAAGTATGCCTGCTTTATTTTAGCATGTTACAGTGTCTAATTTGGTAGGTGAACAAGTGACTTTGAATTTATAATTAGGAATATCGCTAATAGATGATGAGCGTTGTGATGAAGTCAGTGTTGATGAAATATTGCTGAGCTAACAAGTGGACAATCTAAATTTGGTGACATTCAATAAGCATTCTCTCTTCATCCTTTTATTGCTATTCTTCTTCACTATAGATGAAAAGGAGAGAAAAGAAACAATTATACCAGATTAATCTGCTTCCTACATTTAAGAATATGTTCAGTCCTTGTCCATGTTTGCAATTTTTGTGCTATTACTCAAGTGAATTACCAAAGGTCAATATGCTTTCCCCATATAAATCAAACCCATGGCTATCAGGGTGCTTATGCAATCAATCATGTGACTACACCAGCTTTTTGGCAGTTGGGGTCTGTTGTGGGGGGGGGTCATGCGCATGTGCTGTGAACATGTGTGTACATGAAACCCTGTGCTCGGCACCTGAGACTCAAACTCATAGTCTTGCACATGCCAACCCAACCCTCTACCCCATGAAGCCAACACCTCAGTCTTGTTTATTCTGCTTGACAAGCTCTGTTGGCATGTAAAGGAATCCCTCTATCTATAAAAGGTGCACATGTGATGCTTCCTTACCCTCCAGACCTTTTCACTTGTATAAAATATAAAATTTGACAACTAAATGAATATGTAGGTGTTAGGCAATAAAAATGGTCCTACCTGAAGTGTCTAACTGCTTTACAATTTGTCTGTAGTGCTCTAAAAGGCATTGATTCCTACTTGGTATAGGTGATGGCCTAACTGTGGTGGAGCCCTGAGGACTCAACTCCTGCCTGGCCCCACCTCTGCCACTGTTACTTCTGACAATTGCTCTCTAAACAGAGACTGATCTAGATGTGATACAGGGGTTGAGTCTAATAGGTTTACCACTTGTTAGGAGTCTCACATTCCTGGACAACAGAGCTTTGAACAGTAGAGACGGCCAAAAAGTTGTAGTCACATTCTAAGACATGTTAGCAAGAAAGTTAAGTTGAATTTTGTTTGAATTCAAAATAAAGTATTCCTCAATTAACTAGAATTTGAAAAGAACAAGGGTCAACTGAGAAGTAACTACAGGGGGAGTTATGCACAGAAACCTGGAGTTGCTGTTTCTGCAGCCTTTGGCATCTGGGTCCATTTCAGCAAATGCTTCTTGGTTTTCTGTTTCTTCTTGTCCGGTCCCTTCACCCAATATGTTGTGATTTTCATTCCAGTTATCAGATTGGCATCCACCTATTTCTTCAGGAAGGACCACTACAAAACACTCAGTCACACACACACACACACACACACACACACACACACACACACACACAAACACTCACGTCGGAGCACACACACAAAATAGCCTAACTCCCAACCAATAGCACCACCTACATCTACCCTTGAGAGAAACAGCAGGTGCATGAGTAACTACAGAAACAGCAGTAATTGAGTTTCTTCCTGGTTTTCAGGCTACACTTCCCTACTCTTGACACATCTGCCCAATGATCTCTTCCCCAGGGACATGTCTCTCCCTTTACCAGAAAATATCCTAAGCAACGAAGTACATTTCTTTTCCTTAGAAGAAGAAATCAAGGGCATAAGTCAGCGACCTTGCACCCATTACCCCTGGGCAGAACTTTGGAAGGAAGCTACATGTTTTGCCTCAAGCAATTTTTTTTCTCAGTGAAGATTAAGGCTCCTCTTACCAGGACGTGCTCCCAAACCAAGTCCATGCAGAAAACCACATTTCCAAGAACCTTCACACTTTTCAAAGCCACAGACTCAAAATGAGGAATGCCATTTTCTGGTTCTTTTCTTGTCAGGCTTCCCTTCTACTAGCTCCCAAGCTCTCTTTTGAACACTTTGCCTATATAGTGAGTTCAAGGCCAATCTATCCTGTGTGAGACTCTGTTTCAGAACAAAAACGTGGAAAGGGTGTCATAGAACTGGCCCAATGAAATAGGTCTTTAATCCCAGCACTCAGTGGCCCCCAAGAGGCAAGAAATTGTGAGTAAAAATCACCCTGTGTCGCCTAGAGAGTTCCAGACCAGACCAACCTCAACAAGTAATGAGATACCACCCCCCTCCAACAAATGAACAAAAGCAAAACAATAACAACTAACAAACAATTTTTTTTTTAACAGACAGCTTTGACCTTTCCTAGGGGAGCCATCCAAACATTCCTTTCACCACCTGACTGTGGCTAGCACCTAGAACAGCTAATTGTTTCTGCCCAGTAAAGGAGCAGCCTTAGCCAAGGCAGCAGCCTCCATCCCTCCCGGGCCTGGTCATTTGCCTATTTCCTTCTTCCCTGTCACTGCCCACTGCCCAGCACTGATGGCTTCTCCAGGCACCTAGGCCTGATTCCTTACCCTCTGAGGCCACGATCTGCTTTATGACTTGCTTTGGTGGTTCTTCTGCTGTAGCTTCTGCTGCCACCTCTCCTGTGCCTTGTTCTGTGGGTTCCTGGGCTGCCCTAACTACTGGCTCATACAGGTGACAATCTTCTGCTTCCTCGAAATCTTCAGGCTCCTCAAACTCTGGAAATGTGGAGATAACCTCCCGCAGGCTCCGGGTCATGCCTGATCCCCGACTCTCATAGTCCGAGGCCCTCACAGTTGATGGGACGGCCCGGGTCGTACTTGGTCCTCACTTGAGTGGTCAGATGCAGAGGTGTCAGATGTTTCCATGACGTCGGGGACCCTAATCAGCATGTGGTTTTTGCTATACACACGATTCACAATGGCGTGGACTAGCTCCATGAACATAATACAGAAGTCAGGGACTGGGAAATTTCGGGTATTCACCACAATATCTGGATCTACTGTAGGGCTTTCCTCCTCTTCCTCCTCTTCCTCCTCTTCCTCCTCCTCCTCCTCCGACTTTTCCTCAGACTCGGCACGCTCTCCCCTGTCACCCGCTTCCTTTGGGTATCTTTCAGGCCCAATATTCTCCACCTGTCTGGGACTAAGTCCTCCAGGTATATCAGAGACCCGGTCCAGGCTGGACTCGCAGCCTAACCTACCACCTTCTGCCGCCTCCTGTACCCACTCTCCCTCAAGTGTTAATGAGTTGTCTAGGCTCTCTTTGGTTGTGTTTTGATGCCCGGCATTAGACATGACACTAGTTAGAACCTCAACAAGGCCTTGTTGGAAGTGGGATAAAGACGATACTGACTCCTCGGACTGCCAAGGTGTGGGTGATACGGCGGGATTATGGCATGGACCATCAGCACACTTCGGGAAAGATTGTGATTAAGAAGCTGTTGGCCCCTAAAGACATTCACGGGGCCCTTAGAGTTATAGAGGGAGCTTCGGCAGACACCCCAGGTGACAGGTCAAAAGTTTAGGATGGTACCTGAGGTGGTCCCATGGAGGTAGCAGGAACACGGTGGCAGAACACACCAGCCCAGGCAGATGGCAACCTGCGAGTCTCTTCTAACATCTGGGCACTACAAGGGTTATACTGTGAGTCACAGGGGGTGGGGGCAGGGGCTTATGACACTTATATAAACTGTTTTGTCACCACATACCCAGCTCTAAGCTGATTTGTTGAGGAGCAAAGATGGTCATTGCCATCATCCAATAATTGATCAAAACCCTTCCATTTTTGGAAACACCTTCACGAGTGGGGTGTGTGTGTGTGTGTGTGTGTGTGTGTGTGTGTGTGTGTGTGTGTGTGTGTCTAGAAACTCAGGCCTCTCATTAGGTCCAAGCTGTCCCTATTCCTCCTCTCCCCTCCTCTTTTAAAGTGTCTGTGCCAAGTCAGTGCTGGAACCTAAGGGAGGCAGCTCAGAAGAAGGTAGCTGATTCCCCTAGCACTGGCATGAAGGAAATACATGATCAAGCTGACGTCAGCGCTGGGAACAGAACTAGTGTCCAACTTTGATATCATAGTTTTTATTTTATATTATTATATTTTATTATCTCTTAGAAGCCTGTCCTTTTCTAATGAGAGGCAGAGAGGTACTGAATCTGGATGGGAGGTGAGGTGAGAAGGATCTGGGAGTAACAGAGGGAGGGGAAACTGTAATCAGGGATAAATTTTGTGTAGTGATAAAATTATTTTATGTAATGAAATGTTTTATGTGATAAAATAATCTTGTTGGAGGTTGGTCTGGTGCTATGTATTCTAATGATAATTACTGGTCCCCAAGATCTGGTTACACCCAATAGAAGCACATTCTCACATACACCATGTGATGCTGTGTCACATCCCTCAGTCCGGCCCAGAAAGAGTGACTTATTAGCAGTTAGATTTGGGTGTGTAGCTGAGGGATAGCTAAATAGCTTAGAAGCTTGATATCTACCTAGATCTAGTGCTTTAAGCTTGTAAAAGAAATCACAGTCTCTCTGTGACAATTAATTTGGGAGCTGGCAGGGTTAAAGAAAACTGTTGCTTTAGAATCTATTTCAATAAAAGAAAAAATAGTGACACTATCACTTCCTTGAACAATTATTTGTTTCTATCTACTGTTACCACATTCCTCAGGAAAAATATTATGCTTTTAAGATGACTTCATAAGGAAAAATAAGCACGTTTATCACATATTGGTGAAAAAAGAACAATTATTAGACACTGCTTCAACGATGTATTTAGTGATTTACTTAAAGTGCTCCTTGTAATTGCTTATTTGCCAAGCATGGCATTCCTTGCTACCCAGAAGAAAATAACCCAGACAAGGCACAGCAAGAGATGACAGGTTCCCCTCTGCCTCCTGTAAGGTCAGGGGCCATGTCTGAGAAGGACACCTTTTCACTTGCCATAATTCAGAAGACATGTATGTTGTTTCTCCAGGTGCAAATGAGTGTTTTAGGTTGTTTGGCAGAAATGTGGAGGAGCATGAACCTGCAGGGGATAGAAAGCAGCTCAGGGATTCAGGTGGCAGCAGCATCAAAAGATCCATCTTGAATCTCAAACAGGAAGAGAGCAGATCAAACTTCAAATGGCAGGAAGCTTTGGAAAACTCAAAGCCTGCCCCCAGTGACATCTTTCCTCCATCACTGCCACACCTCCCAGTCAAATCCAAAACAATGCCACCATCAACTGGGAAACAAGTATTCAAAAGCCCCAGGCTGTGGAGGCTATCTCATTCAAACCTGCACCAGCAGGAGGACCCAATCACCAGCCCATCCACAAACACGCACAGGGACATTAACACACACACATACACACCCATACCCAATATCTCTGTCTCTGTCTCTCTCACTCTTTCTCTCTCTCCTCACTCTCTCTGTCTCCCTCACTTCCTCCCTCCCTCCCTCCCTCTCTCACTCTACCTCCTTCCCTCTCTCTCTCTCTCTCTCTCTCTCTCTCTCTCTCTCTCTCTCTCTCTCTCTCTCTCTCTCCCTCTCCTCCGCTCTCCTCTCCCTCTCTCTCCTCCCTCTCTCCCTCTCTCTCTCTCTCTCTCTCTCTCTCTCTCTCTCTCTCTCTCCTCCTCTTCCTCCTCCTCCTCCTCCTCCTCTTCTTCTTCTTTTCTCTCTGTGTATGTCTCTCTCTCTCTCTGTGTGTCTCTCTCTCTGGTTTTCACATTCTCTCCTCTCTCACTCTCTCTTCAACAGGCACACAGGAATCTGTGAGTATATATTCTCAATTCTCTTGGGTATATTCCTAGGAAAGAACTTTGTAGATCACATGATAACTCATTTTAAATTTTTAAGAAACTGGGGCCTGGGAAGATAGATCAATCAGTAAAGTGTTTATCTTGCAAATATTAGGATCCTAGTTGATACCCAGAAACATGTAAAATGCTACTTGTGGTGGCCTGTGCCTGTGATCTGAGAGCTGAGAAGACACAAGAGAACCCCATAGACACCCAGGCATGTGTGGGTCCCCTATCCAAAAACTTGGTGCCTAGCACCTGAGGGACAACATATAAGGTTGACTTCTGGCCTCTACATGCACATACATATACACATGCACACACATGAAGTCACAAAATACACACATAAATGAAAACAATTTTGAAGAACTGAAAAACATTTTTTTTGCAAAACGTCCAAAACTTTTGCATCCTTTATAGCAAAGAAAAGAGATTTTAGTTCTTCTAATTCTTGCCTGTGTTCACTACTGTCTTCAAGATGCATTCTCAGTAAATGAAAAAAAGTATTCCACTGTGGTTTTGATTTCAAACTGAAAATTGCTCATAGATGACTATTATATTTACCTCACTATGATTAAGAACCTTTTCGTGTGAATGGTGGCCATCCATGTCTGCATTCAAAAGATGTCTATTTAATCCTATAGCTATTTCAAATTGGGTCATTTGCCTTTTAATTCATAATGTGTCTGATCTTTATATGCTCCGGGTAATAGAATCTTTTCTTTTGCCATTCTATTTCTTTTTTATTAATTCATTAATTTTTTTAGAGTCATGGAACACTTTTATTAGTGCAAGTGGATTAAATGGAGCACAGAACTTAAAGTTTCTTTTCTTTTTTTAAGTTCATCAATGGGTTCTTGGACATTGCACAAATAACCTAGTGTTGGAAGGGTTCTGGTGAGTGGACAAGTTCCCTTGAGGGCCTTCTAAAGTCTCATCAGATACAGTACCTATTCATACCATTGAAAAAATATCCTTGGACGTATCATAGAATACACGACTCTTCCCCTCATTAAATATGCATTGAAACATTTAACCTTGACTGCAAATAATAATAATTTAAAAAGTTAAACTCATTAATTTTTTTTAAATAGCTAAGAAAACATGTTGACTCAGGGAAATGACTAAATGTAGAGGAAGGCCTCAGGCTTAGTTTGAACTCTTTTGTAATGTGTTTTCATTCCTGTGTCTTTCAGGATGAATCCTACCTGGCTGATAGGAAGTATTCAGTAACTGTTACTGTATGAGTTAAATGTGTCCAGCAATTTGAGCTCTAGAACACTTCTGGAGTTGAAAATTCTCTTTGGTACAGCTCTTCACTTGCCCTGTCATTATTGCCCACCCAGATCCAAAGACTGCTCTGAGAAAGTAACATTTGTCAAAGGACCTTCAAACCTAAGTTTCTTTTCTCATTTTCTCTTAATGTCAATGCCTGCAGACCCTGGGTCATAGCAAGAGTGTTCCAACTAATTTGGGTTTTCCCTCCCTATTGGGTCCTTCCCAGAGAGGATATTTTTGTGAAGCTCTGTACCCTGAGAGTACTATTAATTCATTAATTTTTAATTTGTTCACTTTACATCCTAATTATAGCCCCCTTCCCTTGTCTCCTCCAAGTCCCCCCTCACTTCTTCATCCCCCTGCCCCTGCTCCTATTCCTCACAAATGGGGAGACCTCATCCCATATAATCTGACCTCAGCCTATCAAATCTCATCTGGACTGGCCATCATGCCAGGGGGAAGTGATTAACAAGTGGGCACCAGAGTCCATGTCATAGGGAGACCCTACTCCCTATGTTATGGGACGCACAAGGAGATTGTGCTGCCTACCAACTACATCTGAGCAGGTCCTGTCCATGCATGGTTTGGTTGGTGCATCAGTCTAGGCAGCAAATTCCCTCCTCCCCTGGATTTGTTGGCTCCATGGGTCTCCTTGTGGAACTTCTGTCCCCTCCAGGTCATTCTATCCCTCAATTCTTCCATAGGACTCCCTACACTCCAGCCCAAAGTTTGGCTGTGAGTCTCAGCATCTGCTTTCATCTGTCGTTGGGTGGAGTCTTTCAGAGGACCTCTATGGCAGGCTCCCTGCACCTGACAGAGGGCTAATATCCAAAATATATGAAGAGCTCAAGAAATTAAATACAACCAAACCAAATAATCCAATTTAAAAATGGGGTACAGAACTAAACAGAGAATTCTTGACAGAGGAATATTGAACAGCTGAGGAACACTTAAACAAATGCTCAACATCCTTAGTAATCAAGGAAATGCAAATCAGAACAACTCTAACATTCCACCTTACACCAGTCAGAATGGCTAAGATCAAGAATTCAAGTAATAACTTTTCTGATTTAGCATTTTCTTTGACGGTTGTTGGGGCAGAGGGGAGGACATCCTATTGAGACTCTAGGTGAGAAAAATATAGGAGATAGGGAAATAGATGGATCCAGAGGGTCCTAGAAACCTACAAGAAGAACATTATGATGGGAGGATCCGGGCTCAGGGGTTCTGCTGGATCTAACGCACCAACCAAGGACAATACGTGCAATCATCATCAAACCCCTACCCAGATCGAGCCAAGGGACAGAACATTCTCCACAGTTAAGTGGAGACTGGGGACTGACTTTCACACGATCTCTGGCGCCCCATATTTGGCCATGTCCCCTTATTGGGGAGGCCCAATGGCACTTGGAGGAAGGATAGCAGACTACCAAGAAAAGACTTGATACCCTAGCGTCATATTCAGGGGGAGGAGGTCCCCCTCAGTCACAGTCATAGGGAAGGGGAATGGGGTGAAAGCGGGAGGGAGGGAGGGAGGAAGAAAGGGAGGATGCAGAGGATGGGATAGCAAATGAGATGTAATATGAATTATTTTATTTTTCAATAAAAATGTGTTAAAAAAAAGAATTCAAGTAATAGCATATACTGGCAAGGATGGGAGAAAGGGGAACATTCCTCTTTTGGGGGTGGGAGCGCAAACTTGTACAACCACTTTATAAATCAATCTGGTGGGTTCCCAGAAAACTGGAAATACCTCTGCCTCAAGACCCAGCCATACCACTCCTGGGAATATACCCAAAAGATGCACCACCATACAGGAAGGACTCTTACTCAACTGTGTTCGTTGCTGCTTTATTTGTAGTAGACTCTTCTTATCTGTCTGATTTGAAAACACCTTCTCTCATCAGTGGGTTTCCTTTCATCTTTAATAGTCTTCTCTGAAACAGAACCATGTTTAACTTTGGTGAGTTCTCATTTATTGGCTCAATTTTCTTTGTTTATTATACTTTTAGTATCTTTCAAAAATGCAAGGTTATGAAGAATGAAGTGTGTATTCTTTTGAGAGGTTTAATGGGTTTGATTTGGTAGATATTTGATTCACTTTGACTTAACTGTATTATATTATATTATATAGTAATTTTCTAAATCCATAATTTTGAATGTGGATATCTACTTCTCCTAGCACTATTTGTTGATAACAAATTTTACAATTTGTCTGTAGTGCTCTAAAAGGCATTGGTTCCTTCTTAGTATAGATGGAGCTCTGAGGACTCAACTCCGGCCTAGCCCAGCCTCCGCCACTGTTACTTCTGACACCTGCTCTCTAAACAGGGACTAATCTAGGTGTGATACAGGGGTTAAGTCTAATGGGTTTACCACTTGTTAGGAGTCTTACATTCGTGGACAACAGAGCTTTGAATAGCAGGGACGACCACAAAGGCCACACTACAGTTTAGATGAGTAGCATAGGCATATCTTAATCATACTCTAAGACATTTTAGCAAGAAAGTTAAATTGAATTTTGTTTGAATTCAAAATAAAGTTTTCCTCAATTAACTATAATTTGAACAGAACAAGGCCCAACTGATAAGTAAATTCGGGGTAGTCACTGGTGCTCCTAGCTATGCACAGAAATCTGAATTTTCTGGTTCAGTAGCCTTTGCAATCTGGGTCCATTTCAGCACATGCTTGAGTTTTTGTTTCTTCTTGTCCAGCGTCCTCATCCAATACGTTGCCATATTCACTCCAGCTATCAGAATGGCATCCACCTATTTATTCAGGAAAGACCATTACAAAACACACACACACACACACACACACACACACACACACACACACACACACCGGAGCACACACAAAATAGCCTAATTCCCAACCAATAGCACCACCCACATCTACCCTTGAGAGAAACAGCAGGTGCATGAGTAACTACAGAAACAGCTGTAATTGAGTTCCTTCCTGGTTTTCAGGCTACACTTCCCTACTCTTGACACATCTGCCCAGTGATCTTTTCCCCAGGGACATGTCTCTCTCTTTACCAGAAAATATCCTAAGCAATGAAGTATGTTTCTTGTCTTTAGAAAAAGAAATCAGAAGTCAGCCACCTTGCACCCATTACACCTTGGGCAGAACTTTGGAACTTTGGAAGGAAGCTACTTGTTCTGCCTCAAGAAATTTTTCTCAATCCATGAAGATTAGACTTCCCTTCCCAGCAAGTGCACCCAAACCAAATCAATGCAGAAAACCACATTTCCAAGAACCTTCACACTTTTCAAAGCCACAGACTCAAAATGAGGAATGCCATTTTCTGGTTCTTTTGTTGTCAGGCTTCCCTTCTACTAGCTCCCAAGCTCTCTTTTGGACACCTTGCCTACATAGTGGGTTCAAGGCCAATCTATCCTGTGTGAGACTCTGTTTCAGAACAAAAACATGGAAAGGTTGTCATAGAACTGGCCTCGTGATATAGGCCTATAATCTCAGCACTCAGCGGCCCCCAAGAGGCAGGAAATTATGAATAAAAATCACCCTGTGTTGTCTAGAGAGTTCCAGACCAGCCTAACCTAAATAAACGCTGATATCCCGTCTCACAACAAATGAACAAAAGCAAAAACTAGAAAACTAACAAACCATTTTTTAAAAACCAGACACCTTTGACCTTAGGTAGGGGAGCCATCCAACCACTCCTTTCCCCACCTGACTGAGCCCAGCACCTCCCACAGCTAATTGTTTCTGCCCAGTAAAGGAGCAGCCTTAGCCAAGGCAGCAGCCTCCCTCCCTCCCAGGCCTGGTCATTTGCCTATTTCCTTCTTCCCAGTCACTGCCCACTGCCCAGCACTGATGGCTTCTCCAGGCACCTAGGCCTGATTCCTTACCCTCTGAGGCCACGATCTGCTTTATGACTTGCTTTGGTGGTTCTTCTGCTGTAGCTTCTGCTGCCACCTCTCCTGTGCCTTGTTCTGTGGGTTCCTGGGCTGCCCTAACTACTGGCTCATACAGGTGACAATCTTCTGCTTCCTCGAAATCTTCAGGCTCCTCAAACTCTGGAAATGTTGAGATAACCTCCCACAGGCTCCGCGTCATGCCTGATCCCCGACTCTCATAGTCTGAGGCCCTCACAGTTGATAGGATGGGCCCGGGTGGTACTTGGTCCTCACTTGAGTGGTCAGATGCAGAGGTGTCAGATGTTTCCATGACATCGGGGACCCTACTCAGCATGTGGTTGTTTTTATAGATACAATTAAGAATGGCATGGACTTGACACCACATGCTAGCAAGGATGTAGATAGGAACACTCCTTCATTGTTGGTGGGAATGCAGACTAGTGCAGCCACTTTGGAAATCTGTCTGTCACTATCTCAGAAAACTGGGAATAAGGTTTCTTCAAGACCCAACTATTCCACTCCTTAGAATATACCCAGAAGATGCTCCAGCATACAACAGGGACATATGCTCAACCATGTTTATAGCGGCCTTATTCATAATAGCCAGATCATGGAAACAGCCTAAGTGTTCCTCAGTAGAAGAATGGATAAAGAAACTGTGGTACATTTATACCATGGAACACTACTCAGCTATTAAAATCAAGGAATTCCTGAAATTTGTGGACAAATGGATTGAACTAGAAATGATCATAATGAGTGAGTTAACCCAGAAGCAGAAAGAGTCATATGGTATATACTCACTTATATCTGGACACTAGCCCAAGGGGCATGTCCCATGAAAGTCTTCCCTTTACCAGGCAAGTGGGATAGATGTGAGGACATGCTATTGGGACACTAGGTGAGAGAAATATAGGAGATAGGGAAAAAAATAGAAGGATCCAGAGGGTCCTAGAAACCTACAAGAAGAACACTATGATGCGCCGATCTGAGCCCACGGGTTCTGCTTGATCTATGGCACTAACCAAGGACAATATGTGCAGTCATCATCAAACCCCTACCCAGATCTACCCAAGGGACAGGACATTCTTCACAGTTAAATGGAGAGTAGGGACTGAATTTTACACAAACTCTGGTGCCCCATATTTGACTATGTCCCCTTGATGGAGACACGCGTTGGCACTCAGAGGAAGGATAACAGACTACCAAGAAGAGACTTGATACCCTAGCACCATATTCAGTCACAGTCATAGGGAAGGAGAATGGGGTGAGAGCAGGAGGGAGGGAGAAATGGGAGGATGCATAGGATGGGATAGCAATTGAAATGTAATATGAATGATTTTATTTTTCAATAAAAAATAAACAGTAAAAAAAGAAAAAAAAGAATGGCTTGGACTAAATCCATAAACATAAATAGGAAGTCAGCCATTGGGAAATGATGGACATTCACCACAACATCTGGATCTACTGTAGAGCTTTCCACCTCTTCTTCCTCTTCCTCCTCCGACTTTTCCTCAGCCTCCGCAGGCTCTCTCTTGTCACCCTCTTCGTCTGGGTATCTTTCAGGCCCAATATTCTCCACCTGTCTGGGACTAAGTCCTCCAGGTACATCAGAAACCCCATCCAGGCCAGACTCACAGCCTATCCCACCACCCTCTGCCGCCTCCTGTACCCACTCTCCCTCAAGCGTTAATGGGTTGCCTTGACTCTCTTTGGTTGTGTTTTGATACCCGGTGTTAGACATGACACTAGTTAGTACCTCAACAAGGCCTTGATGGAAGTGGGATAAAGACGATACTGACTCCTCGGACTGCCAAGGTCTGGGCGATGCGAGGGATTATGGCATCGACCACCAGGACACGCCCGGTAAAGACTGTGATTAGGAAGCTGTTGGCTCCTAAAGTCAGTCACAGGGCCCTTAGAGTTATAGAGGGAGCTTCGACAGACACCCCAGGTGACAGGTCAAAAGTCTAGGATGGTACCTGAAGTGGTCCCATGGAAGTAGCAGGGACGCGGTGGCAGAACACACCAGCCCAGGCAGAGGCCAACCCAAGAGCCTCTTTTTTTTTTTAATTTTTTTTATTAATTTATTCTTGTTAAATCTCAATGGTTATCCCATCCCTTGTATCCTCCCATTCTTCTCTCCCTCCCATTTTCCTCTTACTCCCCTCCCATATGACTGTGCCTGAGGGGGACCTCCTCCCCTTTATACGCTCATAGGGTATCAAGTCTCTTCTTGGTAGCCTGCTATCCTTCCTCTGAGTGCCACCAGGTCTCCCCCTCCAGGGGACATGGTCAAATATGAGGCACCAGAGTACGTGTGAAACTGGGACAGAGGGGAGGACATCCTATTGGGACTCTAGATGAGAGACGCATGGGAGAATAGCAAAGTAGAAGGATCCAAAGGGTCCTAGAAACCTACAAGAAGAACATTATGATAGGCAGATTTGAGCCCAGGGGTCCTGCTCAAACTATGGCACCAGCCAAGGACAATACAGGCGGTAAACTTCAAACCCCCACCCAGATCTAGCCAATGGACAGGACATTCTCCACAGTTGAGTGGAGAGTGGGCCAAGAGCCTCTTTTAACAGCCGGTGACTACAAGGATTATTCTGTGAGTCACAGGTGGTGGGGGCAGGGCTTGTAAAGGTTATATAAACAGTTTTGTCACCACATAGCTAGCTCTAAGCTGATTTGTTGATGAGTGAAGATGGTCATGGCCATCGTCCAATGATTGAAAGAAAACCTTCCATTTTTAGGAAACACCTTCATGTTTTGTTTGTTTGTGTGTGGCCTTAGAAACTCAGGCCTCTCATTAGGTCCAAGCTGTCCCTATCCCTCCTCTCCCCTCCTCTTTTAAAGTGTCTGTGCCAAATCAGTGCTGGAACCTAAGGGAGGCAGCTCAGAAGAATGTATCTGATTCCCCTAGCACTGGCGTGAAGGGAATACATGATCAAGCTGACGTCAGTGCTGGGAACAGAACTAGTGTCCTCTGGAAGAGCAGCAGTGTTCTTAGCTGCTGAGCTGTCTGTCTAGCCCTGACTCTACCCTCTCGACTCTATGGCTATAGGGTGAAATTACAGCTGTCTAAAATGAAGGATCCTAAGTCAGGGAAACTTCTTTTAGGCTCTTATGAAGATCCCAGAGAAAGCTAAAATCTAGATTTTAGATCTAGATCCATATATGAAAGAGAACATGTGACATCTGTTTTTATTTAGGACTGAGATACCTCACTTAGTAAACTTTTTCTTATTCCATCCATTTATTTACAAATTTCATAAATTATTTATTTCTTTATAGCTGAATAAAATTTCATTATCAGTTTTCTTTTCATAGACACCTAGGCTTGACCTAGGCTTAATCTATTTTCTAGGTATGGACAATTTGTGTGCAATTTTAGAGGGAGATTTCATTGTTTTCACAAAAATGTCAAACGGACGTGTGGGTACAAAATACTTTAGAAACATAAACACACTGCTGGCTTTGCACTTAGAAAGTGAGTGACCTTAGAAGGTATAATCTTCTTATCCACCATACTTCCGTTCTTTCTTCTCATTGAAAATCAAAGAGAAGCGCGACACCAAACACGCAGGGCATCTGATCTGCAGAATGGTGACTAATAAATTGGCTGGGTGCTACAGACCGCAAGACATGGAGATCCCTAGGTAAGAGGGGCCCGCATAGTGCAGAGCACACGTGTGTCTGTCCTCGGGCCATGCAACTGTCCCACAGAGCACAGCTGCCCAGTCCCCAGAGTCTGGACCCATACCCACCTGAGAGCTGCTACAGTGGACTATATCAGGGACTTGGTATCTGGGACTGAACTGTGCACAGTGAAGCACCACAGTCTGGAACTGTTGGCCTGGGGAAAACTCAGGAAAATGGGTGGATCTGACCTCAGACCAACCCGAGAGTCTACAGAAAGACCAGGGGTAGGCGACTAACTTAGCAGTTCTAAGTCCTTAGCAAAGCAATCGTTTATGCTATTTTGTTTTGTCTTCGTTCTTGAAAATTATCCAAGTTTATTTCATTTAATCTCTTATAGGCTATTTCTTATTTTTTAGTTTGTAATATATAACTATATATAATATTTTATATAGTTATAACATAATATATAAAATAGAATTCAATAAATTAGAATTCAACTTCGATTATTCTTCACATATATTAAATATATTTCTATTCTAATATGAAGTAGTAAACCCATACAACTCAATTATAATACAAGGTTTACTTTCAATACTTTGTAGGTGCTATTGCAGGCTGTTTAGAATAAGTAATACAAGTTAATTGTTAGTTGATCAAGTCATGGTCAGGTCAATTACTAATCTATTTTCATCAGAAGAATATATACCCTAAGTTTAACAGATAGATATAATTCTATAGATAGATAAGGTAAAATACTTAGATAAGGTCTTCAAAAAGCTCTGAGACATACAGAATACAGCATTTAAAAATGTTTTTTTTTTTTTATAATGTTGAAGATTCACTGACAATGAGACAGGTTAACTCCTGGCAACACCCAGCCTACCTCAGAGAAGATGATAAGCATCAAAGAGCCTCCTTATGGAGATGAGTTCAAATGTGGCAAACCAGCCACTAGGCAAAACATCCTCATTTCTGCCACAGACAGAATTCTGCCTAAAAGTGGGAAAGCTTGGATGCAGGCAGAGTCAATGGCTAAACTCTGCCAAGACAGGGTAAGCAAGTCCTCAATAGTTCCTGCCTCACAAATATGTCTGTCAGATATACTGGGTCAGAAGGCTGAAGATGATGCTACAATGTTATAGAAAGTTTTGTGTGACTGTCTAGGCAGAAAACTGTCTCCGCCATTTTCTCATTTTAGAAGCTGCTAACTTGTACTTCCTGTTTACTCAGATAATTAATTGTATTCCTTCTCAAGTCTCTGATGAGGTTGAAGAACAGATAGTTTAATTTTGCAATTAAGATTAGTTGTTTAGGGGTTAAGTTCTTTTTAGCTCTAGATAGATGTGTTTAGGTTAATAGAGATGACATATGATAGATATTGATTTACATTCAGAATTTTAGACTCACCAAGATAGGAAATATGTTTTCTCCAAGGTAGCCAAATACAAATAGCCAAAACATTATGAATATAACATTTATATAATTCCTAATTGTTTCATGGACCTTCTTGTGGTATGTAGTTTATTGTATATGTGTGTAATAATATAAATATATATGTAAAAGTAAAAAAATAATAAAAGAAAAAAATAAAGAAAAAAATAGAAAAAATTATGTAACGATCATTATTGACAAAAGAGGATATGAATTTGAAAGAAAGCCAAGAAGTATCTATGGAGTGGTTGCAAGATGGTTTTGAAACACAGGCATGGTTACTGTTTCCTGGAACAGGCAGTACAAAACCATTTGTAATTAAGGTTACAGAAGCGAAACATAGCCCAATCCTTGAGGTTTAATTACAAACAGGAATGAACCTACTTTGCCTTTACTCTAAGTTCGACCTGAGAATCATGAGGAGAAAAGACAAAATCTACAACTGTCCAATTAAAGCAAGGTATATTTTGGGGTATACTTGGTACTGGCCAGCAAGCTGTCTTGCCCTTTGAAGCGTTGAGAGAGCAGTCTCTGCTGGCATCTTGAAGTCCCTTTTATTGGAAAGATAAGGTATTTATAGTGGAAAGAGAGTTGGAGGTTATACATTGCTAGAAAGATACAATGAAGTATCATCCTGAGACCCAGAAAGACACCGATGACATGTACTCACTTATAAGTGGATATTAGGCATAAATTATAGGGTAATCATGTTACAATCCACAGACCCAAAGAAGCTAAGTAACAAGGAGGGTCCAGGGGAGGATGCTTGAATTTAACTTAGAGGGGGAAATAAAATAGACATCTGAAACAGATGGAGGGAGGGACTTGGGTGGAAGAGGGGGTAGGGAAGGGAACAGGGTGCCGATCAGGTGTGGGGAGAGGGGGAAGGATTGGGAGAGAGAACAGAAATTATTCAGGGCCATCTCTGGCATGGGAGAAACTCCCAGGAGTCTATGGGGTTGACCCTAGCTTAGACAGGAGAGAATGATATGGATCCTGAAGTCTCTATCTCCTGTAGCCAAGTGGGACTTCCAGTGGAGGGAGGAGGACCCCAACTCATCCATTAAACCTTCTACCCAAAAGTTTTTGTGCCTACAAGAAGTACAGGGATAATGATGAAGCAGAGATTGAAGGAGCCATAGGGGCCAAAGACACCACAAGACTTACAAAATCAACTAACCTGGACCTGTGTGGGCTCACAGACACTGAACCACCAACCAAAAAGCATGTATGGGTGTGACCCAGCCCTCCTAAACCTATATAGCTGATAGGCAGCTCAGGCTTCATGTGAGTTCCCTAACAATTGGAGCGGGGGAGGGGGCAGGGCTTTGATTCTGATGCTTCCCTTTGCATTCCTTTCCCCTAGCTGGGCTCCCTTGTCTGGCCTTAGTGGTAGAGAATATGGTTAGTTCTGCTGTAACTTGATGTGCCAGGGTTGGTGGTACCCATGGGGGCCTCCCCTGAGAAGGGGAAGTGGGAATGGAGGAGGGATGTGAGGGTGGGGCTGGGAGGAGAGGATGGAGGGGGCTGTGATTAGGCTATGACTAAATTTTTAAAAATGAAAAAGAAAGGATAAAATGAAAAGAGAAGGAACAAGTGAAAGACTATATGCTCTGTGAGTGGGGTTGCAAGCAATTTACATCAGATCTAAAAAAAAAACAGTAACTTATTTCTTAATTACAAATAATAACTTTAACTTGCAAGGAGTTCACACCAGACAAACAGGAACTTATTCTTTTACTACAAACTATTAACAGGCAGTGTACAAACAAAAGCACCTTAATTTTAAAGAAATTGAAAGAAAATTTAAGAAATTGAAAGAAAATTTAACTTGCAAGGGCTTAATGTAAAATCCAGAGAAGGGCCTGCGCTAATACTTTGTATCATTGGCCCACATGCCCTTATTTCTTGAGCTCTCAGCCACCACCAGCCCTCTGCCCTAGCAGCACATGGTCTGCATGGTAGGGTTTTAGATGCAGGCATCCTTAAACTGGAAGCTTGTTTGTGGTCTGAGTTCTAAATGTTTGCATACCCATGGCAGGCTTGGCAGCTATACTGGTTATCCTGGTGCAAAGGGTCAAGTAGGCAGCTCCTGGAACCTTGGTCAGGTCCCCAGTAAGAATGTCCTAGCTGTGTGAGTGAGGGGACAGGGCACAGAGCCTGGTCCTCACATCCATGACTTTGTTTCTAAGGCTCCTCCACTATGGTCCTTACTGGCATGGGGTCTCTGTGTGTGTACCTGTGCTTATGCCCGTTTATCTGTGCATTGTTCTGCATGTGTGTTAGTTATGTGTCCATGTGTGTCTAGTATGATCTCTGAGTGTCAGCTGTACAGGCAGTGATGTCTTCAGAGAGCCAAGAAGAAAAGTCACAGAGGGCGCAGAGTGTAGACATCTCAGAGTAGACACTAGGAAAGACAGGTTGTATTGTAGTAAAAGTCAAGTAGGGCTGAATCCCTCAGAATCATCCAAGGTAGTCACAAGGTCTGGACTTGTTCTGGGATAGGTGTTTATGCACACGGCTTAGTCTAGCAGATGAATTTGTATGGCCTCACTATGAATTGTGGCATACCCCATCCTTGGATGTTGACAACATGACACCTCTGTGAACTCAATTCAGGCCCAACCCAAGGAAGCTCTGTTTCAAGTACCAAAGTGGATGATTCTAGGATGCTTGTTAGAGAGGGAGAATTAGAATGCAGTGATATGATGCTTTCTCCAAGAGGCGGGGAGGGTGGTCTTTTTCTAGGGCACAGCACAGAAATTCTGGGCAGTTTGGTGGTATAATTCTGGAGGCTTGGTTCTCAAGGGAAGGAAGGCTTCCTGTGGGTTGAGAAAGATTTACCCAAGTGCACATGGTAAATCCTCTGGCAGACAGATACTTCTTCCATGGATACAGTGGCTAGACTGAAGTATGCCAAGCCAGAACATGGGTTTTGTCCTTAAAAGCTCACCCTGAGAAAAGCTCAGGGCTGCACTGGGATCCTAAACATCCAGTATAGTTGTCAGCTGCCTAAGACTTTCTATTAGCTTAAAGCCATGACTGAGCAGTCTTCTCTGGTGAATACCCCACAATGGAAAAGAATTTTTTCTTCTGAATAGGACCTAATTTGCCCAAAAATTAATGCTGAGAAGTATGACTTCATAAAAGCATTTTAGATTATGGATAGCTAAACAAATAGTCAATCAGGCAAAAGGGAAGTCCATGGAATGTTAGATTCTCTGCCAGGTATTTATCAAACAGAGGATTAACATCCAGAATATGTGTCGAACTTAAAAAAAAAAAAAAAAAAAAAAAAAAAAAAAACTAGCAAAATACCCAAATAACATATTCAAACATTTGGTATCTGAATTTGAAGGAGAGTACAGAGTGGTATATGGGAGGTTTGTAGGGAGAAGAGGTAAGGGACAAATGTAATTATAATCTCAAAATTAAAGAATAAAAAAAATGGGCTAGTAATATCGACAGACACCAAATGATGAAAGAAAATCTCTACGAATAACTAAAAAAAAAAAAAAGTATATTGTTCCTAGCAACTTCATTGGTGTTGATTTAAAAGTATGGCCTAATAAATATTTATTGTTAGGCTTATAGTTATTATGGATGTATTTTCTAACCAGCTATCAATCAATAAAGGACACAGACACTTGTATTTCAAAATAGCCTTGGTTCACCAGGGCCAGGGCAGATATTAATCCCCCAAACTACCTCCCTTCATCGCCCAGCCTCCACCTGTTTCTAGTAATTTCTACTGGGCTGCCTCCCATCCATAATTCCACAAATACATGTAAATAGTTTCCATCTCCTCTATCCACGTGCTCACCTCCCCCTAACCCATAGTAGTTGTTCAGTTTCTTCCTCTGGTTGCTGTCCTTCCTCCCATAATCCTTCTCTTCCAAAGCCCAGGAACTTTGGCTACACCTACCCCATCCTGCCCTGCCCAGATTCAGGCCTTTTAATCAGTCAGTTAGGAATGATTTCTTAGGCAAGGTTACACAGCAATACTTGGGGTAAGTGAGAATGTAATGTGCTTGTCTAGATCTTGGGAGCCAATAATTAGCATCAAAATACGGAGCACCAGACCAAGCACCAACACAATGTTGAGGGTTTTTCTATTGTAGCCCAGTTAGAATGGCAAAGATCAACAAAACAACCAACAATGGAGTGCTTGGAGCGGGGAGGGGGGGCAGGGGGGGAATGACATTGAGTAAAGGGTCTACAAAGGTCTCGGGTCCTCTTATACTCCTCACTGGTCTCAGTGAATGAGGCAAATCATGGACTCATTCATCCTGCCCTAAAGAGATGTGGTTTGCTGACTTGGACTCTGTTGCATACTTTTTGATCACTTGCCCTTGCCAGTGCTGCCTCACCATGCCACAGGGGAAGAGGACACTCTCAGTCCTGATATAACTTGATGTGCTTGGGGTGGGTTGGTGGGTGCTCCCCTTTTCTGAGGAGGAGGGGAAGGGGGATGAGAGAAGAGAGAGGGAGGGTGGGAACCGAGAGGAGAGGAAGGATGTAGCTACGATCTGGATGTCAAACACACAAACAAACAAACAAGCAAGCAAACAAATAGAGACAGTGTTGGTTCTAAGGACCACTACTTTTACTAAATTGATACATCGTTTAAATTGCATGGCCTCCACAGTAATTCAATCAGAATTTGAATTAAGTGCCCAATCAGTGTTGATAGCAAAGTAGTCAGCCAAGGGGAAAAAAAGACCAGAGACTTGGGGGCTGGGGAGATGGCTCAGAGGTTAAGAACACTGGCTGCTCTTCCAGAGGTCCTGAGTTCAATTCACAGGAACTACATGGTATCTGACAACCAGTTATAATGAGATCTTTTGCCCTCTTCTGGTGTGTAGGTGTACATGCAGGCAGAACACTGTATAAATAAATGAATACATAAATAAATAAATCTTTTTAAAAAAAGACAAGATACTGGTACCATTATGTAATTATCACCCTTTCCCTTTTGAGTTTTTGTTTGTTTGTTTCCAACCATGTCAAGACTTTTTCTCTTACTCCTGATCACGTAGCACAGAAACAACAGGTTTTCCCCAAAGCCAGACATAATTTCCTTTATATCATGAGAGGTAAGTCCAAGCCTCTCCAGTTTTGTAGGACCAGTTTTTAGGGGAATTTAACTGTGGTTCTAATACTTCTAGGTCCTGATCAACCTGTATACTTCGTTTGGAAAGCATGAAAAGAAGCACATCTAGTCAAACCATTAGTACACACCCACCAAGTAGCTTCAGGGGCGGGGAAATATTGCTGTTATCCTGATGAATTAATCCATAAGGCAGAAGAGCAGGGGAATAAAGGGGAAGCACCTAGGTCACAGATTTAGAATGTTAGACAAGTTTCAGCCCCTTATAAGCCCTCTATTGTTAGTTCGGGCTGTCACCAGTCACAGTGACCTTTGTCCCTTAAGAGCCTGACAGTCTGCTTAGTTAGTACAGGGGCCAAGTGTCAGAGCATAACCAGCAATCATGGCTGATTTCTGGCCGGAAAGGATTAACTCTATCCCCAGGGTCCCTTCCTGTGGCATAGAATCTGATTCCCCAGTTTTGTTTTTTGTTTGTTTGTTTTTTCTGTTTGTTTGTTTGTTTTTCCCCCTGTTTTCCAAAGACCAGAATAATTTAAAAAGGAATTTCCAGATTAGATTTGTTTTTATTTTATGGCCATTGGATTATATTTTTCTATGGTACCTTTCTTGGGAGGGAGCTTTCTTCCTATCTGTATGTTTTTAGGAAGCTTCTGTTTTACAACCCCAATTTTTACAATAGAAAACTGTTTCTGGCAACAAGGGGGCCCAGGCACAAGGCATGCATAGAATGATAAACTCTATATTCCTATCTAAGAAGATACACTCCCACATCTTTTCTTTTTGCTATACAACCAGACGTTTAAAGTAGCTATCAGTGAGCAAAAGTCAAGATGAATATGGGTTTTTGCTCTGTAGTCAAACTGGCGAAAACCTTCCCCTTGTCTGTCTTCCTTAGTTCCCAAGTCCAGTCCTGAGGAGTGTAGGGTTTGGACCAATACCCTATGCTCATACCCATAGGATAAAACATAAGACTTAGGAGGAGGTAGAGGGGCAGGGCAGGGAAGAGTCTGGGACCTGAGAAAATAGATCCATAGTCCCAAAGACAGTCCAGTTGGCAGGGACATCCATAGCTTCCACTTTCTTGACCTGGGTGTGGTGGAACCATGGTGTAATGCCAGCTACCTTCACAGCCATAGGTGTGGAAAGAAACACCACGTGGGGACCTTTCCAAGTTGGTTCCAGCTGGCTCCAGTGCCTCTTTGACTAATTGTTTGACCTATACAGTATCACCAGACTTGAACAAGCAGAAACTGGTGGTGGCTTCGGATGTTGGTTGACTTTCTCAGGTAATCTGAGAACTGGAAAGCCTGTAACAGTTTGAGAAAGTAGGTTATAGAGTTCTGACAACTGCTAGCCTCTGAATTGGGGAAGCAGTGGGGGAGGTCTTTCAAATTCAACCTAATAGGGAGTAAACCCCTACTTATATGTGGGGCAGCAGCCAAAGCAAAGCAAAGCAATGAGGTCTGTCTAGCCTTTGCTGGACTCGAATGAGAGTTTTGTTAGAGTTTCTTTTACTGTCCTGTTTATTTTTCTCACCTGCCCATAACTCTGGGGATTATATGCACAATAAAGTTTTAAATCTATGTCTAAAGCTTTAGCTGCTATTGAGAGGTTTTGGCTATGAAAGCTAGGCCATTGTCGGACCCCATTACTAGGGGGAGGGCAAGCAGGGGATCAGTTCCTGGAGGAGCTTTTAAGCTACTATTTAAGAAGTTTCAGTCTAAGTGGATGCTAGAAAAGGTACTTATAAGGATTGCTCAGCAGTTAAGAAACTGTCAGCTCTTCCAGAGGTCCTGAGTTTAATTCCCAGCAACCACACGATGATGCATAACCATCTTTAATGAGAACTTGTGCCCTCTTCTGGTGTGCAGGAATACATGCAGGTGGAACACTTGTATATGTAATAGATAAAATAAATCTGTTTTTAAAGGTACCTATAAGAACTGGTAATTACTAGAGAAGTATCTTCCCCTGGATGGACAGGTCTCAGTGAATTCAGCCTTTCCAAGTTTGCAGGAGTATTGATATCTTATTTAGACCCCTTCCTGGGTAAGGGTTCTCTGTTTGGGATTTACTTAAGCACAAACCTGACATCTTGAACCAGGTGGTCCAGTATAGGTATAACATACCTTGGTCTGAGCAACTCAGAAAGTTCAGTGGACCCCAGATGCTTAGTGAATGTTAGTAACCAACAGTCCTACCAGTTGTTTCTTGGAGAATGGTCCTTCCCTCTGGTGTCCTCCATCAATCGGTGGGTTTGAGCAATCCATTTCTTCTTTACCATAGAGTATTAGGTAGCATCTGGTAGGGCATGTCATCAGAATATCAATAGGTCCCATTGGTCTTAGGGCTGTTTGTCAGACACCCAGGTCAGCAGCCTGGCAGTGGAAGACAACAATTTGCAGGGAAAGCCAAAGAACCTATGGAAAGGTCAAGGTTTTCTCTTTGTTTTTAATGTCCTTTTCCCTGGTGGCGAAAAGCCCTCTTTCTCTAGTGATCCTACAGTGGGCACAGTAATCAAAGCATAGCAACTGTCTGTGTATATTGTGGTGGACTTTCCTTTTCCCACCTGAGAGCCTGGGTCAGATTGATCAGTTCTATTCTCTGGGCTGAGGTACATGTCTTGGGCCCAAATCATTTCAGTCAAAGCAACTAGTATAGCTCCCATGTACTTGTTTTCATTTTTCATCCAGTGACAGTCATGGAGGTGCACCTGCAGGTCATCATCAGGGAAGAAGGTAGCAGGATTGTTGGCACGGGTTTCTGAAATTGGACTTGAGGGTGCTTGGCACTGGGTCATATAGTCATTAGACAGTAAGTGGTCTGGTGTTTCTCAGAGGAGGCCCTCAAACATATTGTGGGGTGCTGTGTATATAAGATCTGAACCCAGAGTTAACTTGTTTGTTTGTTGTCATTAGACTAATAGTAGCTAGCACAGCATTAAGATAGGTGGGCAAACATGTGGCAACAGGGTCCAATTATTTGGGTAGGCATGCCATAGGGAATTTCCATGCCCCCAAAAGTTTGGGTTAAACCCCCCTTTTGTAATTTTTTTTAATTTCATGGACAAACAGATAAAAAGATTTTGAGACATCTGGAAGTGCTAGGGCTGGAGGCAAAGTTAGAGCTGCTTTTGAAGCCTCAAATGTCTTTTGTTTAGACTTAGTCCAGAGTAGGGGCTCTGTGTTCCACTTGTGCTGGTGTATAGAGAGAGGCCTAGCTATTTCTACTAATTGTGGTATCCAGAGGCAACAATACCTAGCTGCACCTAGGAACTCTTGAACCGGTCTCTTGGCATTTGGAGTTGGGATCTGAAGGATGATAATAACAATCCTATTCTGAGACAGGCTTTGCTTGTCTTCTCTCATCTGGTAACCAAGATAGGTAGCTTCTGGGCTTTCTTAGCTGAAATTCTGGCCCAAGGTCTGTAATTCTGGCAGCAGTCCCTCAGTGGTCCTTCTATAATCTCTTTTTCCAGAAAACCTCTGATGGAAGGAAAGGGGGGGGGTCAGCATTTAGTGTATCCAACAGGGTTGGAGAATTCTTTAATCTTTGGGGCAACCTTGTCTATGTAAGTTGCCTGCTGTAACCTCTCTCTGGGTCTGCCCACTTAAAAACAAAGAGGGCTTCACTCACATCTGCCAATGAGAGGCTAAAGAGTGCATCCTTCAGGTCCAAAACAGTGAGTGCCTATTTCTCTGGAAGAATCAGACTCATGAGAATCCGAGGTCCCAGTTTTCTTCATAGGAAGGAGAGGAATAGTCCAGGGTGACTTGCAGGTCACCAGAATGCCAGCTATCCAAGCCAGGAAATATGAATTGCAATTTCTCTGTTTGTTTCCAGGGTCACTGGGTACTGTTTAATCTGCATGGAGGTAGCTGAACTTGCTAGTTGGCCAAATATAGAAGATTGGGCCGGTTCTGGGAGGTTGGTTTCTGTCTATGACCCTAAGAACCTTCATTGTAAGTCTGAGAGATAGCCCAACTGTATTGTTTGATTTGAGGCAGAACTTTCCCTAGAAGATATTCTTCTGACAGTGGATAAGACACCAAAATTTTGCTGGTGTCTATAAGTCTAACTGAGTTTCATCATCAGAAAAAGTGACTTTTTGGTTTATGCAAAACACCTTGTCCCAATCAGTTTTCTGTTGCTAAACACTTTTTTGACCTACGTCCAACAATTGGGACCTACCTATGCTTCAAACTTTTATAACCTTTTTCTAATATCTGGGGCTTATTGGATGGCAAAGAAAATCTTTTTAGCAGATGTTTTGTGTATTTATTTATTTATTTATTGTATATGAGTACTTTATCTACAGAAGAAGGCATCAGATCCCATTACAGATGATTGTGAGCCACGATGTGGTTGCTGAGAATTGAACTCAGGACCTCTGGAAGAGCAAGCAGCGCTCTTAACCACTGAGCCATCTCTCCAGTCACCTAGCAGCTGTTTTTAATACTTTAAAAAAGAACCTAGTAAAAACCATTTAAAGTCTCCTTGGGCAGTGTTAGACAGAAGGGAAAATCAGTTCTGTCTAGATTGTGTAGTCTGGCAGTGATTGGAGTACCTCTTCTTCTTCTCCTCCTCCTCCTCCTTCTTCTCCCTCTTCTTTTTTTTAGAGAATGGTGGGTTTTGAGTTATCCAATTATATGTATCATTGGTTTAAGGGGGCACATCAATCATGAAAGAGAAAGGAGTGGAATGTTCTTTTCCTTTCAACTGCTTAGACCAGGTGCTGAGAGAAAGGAATGCTCACCTGGGGCAACAATTTCTCCCTCCCTGTGTGCATTCGGCTCAGGGAGGCCCTGGGTCAGCAGTGGTTTCCTACCTGGTAGAAGGAGGCTCCAGGATGGGCACAGGCAGCTATATTCACATGTGATGGCTCCAGTTTTTCAAGCCTGAGCCAGGAGTATGGTAGGAGATGAGAAGGGCTGCTAATGCCTTTGATTCTTCTTCCCATGGTCACAGGCAAGAGTCTTCAGGTAAGCCAGCCATCTGGCTGGTAAGCATAGCCTCCAAACCACCGGCCACCAGGGGGCAGCAGCGTTCACTTGCAACTTCTGCTGAAAAAAAGTCAGGATGCTCAATAATCTGATGTGGGGGACAAGGCTATATCAAAAGGAGAAACATTCCATCTCACCATCTCTTGCCTGCCAAACCCTGGGCTGGGACCTCCACCATAACAATCTCCTACACATAGCCAGGCAATCATAATGAGCTAGCTTGAAATCTATGGCAATCACCAGGGACTACTCAGGACACTTCACTGTCTTTCCTTTCTCCAAGGTCCCCAAGTCACTCTCAAACATGGATCTTTCTTTCTGTGTCTTCCACATACACCCACCTACCCACCTGTGGCTTGTACTAGGCACACATGCAAAGATGGAGGGTCAGAGGCAGGGGAGAAGGAGAAAAAAGTGAGGAAGGAAAGATAAAAGAGCTTTTTATGTGGTACATCTATATGTCCCAAACACCATGTGAAGATCCCAGGATATTCAGCAAAAGGTGTGGCTCTTTCAATTTAGCTGGGAGTGGGGCTGGGTAGCCCAAAAAGAAGCTAAAGACCCTATGCAGGAGTGCATATTACTGCTGTGTGCAAGGAAGCCAGGCAGTGATCCCAGAAAATTTCAGCACATTCTTCAATGTCACATGCATTCTGGGCAGTGAGCAACTGGCTTCCCTGGCAGATACTGCTGCCATATGAGTTAGATGTGTGTGTGTGTGTGTGTGTGTGTATCTGAGGCCTTGACTGTGGAGTCCAGCCTGCCTTAGGAGCCTGCACTGGTCCAAGCAGCCACAGGTCAACCTGGACCTTGGTTCTCCCAAGGAGTGCAAAGTATGAAGGAATTCAAGGAATTCTCCACCAAACCTAGGAAAGAAAACTACAGAGAAATATTTTGGGCATTCATAAGGTAATTCTGCTTCAGGGAAGTATCATACTGAGAATGCCAAGCTACCCTTATGTCAAGTACACTACAGTGGTGATACATTCTTTTTTTACATTCTAAAGGACTGAAATTTTTGATTAATCTCACAGACAGAGTTAATAATATCTTTTGAGGTCACTTCAGACTTAAGACTGGTAGCCTAGTGTGCTCATCATCTTCATTTAACCTGTCATTAAGAGACCAATGCAATAACCAACCTTACTTGCCTTGAGTTTCCTTAACTAACCAACCATTATAATCCAGTCTAACACATAGCTGTTATTTTAAGATATGTTTTCTTCCATGCTCCTGACCCACAATGTAATGTATGTGTGTTTGTATATGTGTTATGATAATAGTATTCTGAAAACAGTAAATAGGACAAAAGCTGTCTTATAAAATAAATATCCACCATAAATATTGGATGCAATTTAGTTATTGCTTGAAAAAACATGGTATTTGTAATATTGGTTTTTTAATCTAGATCAATTGGGGCCAGTGACTCATTTTCTGGTAAAGATATGTTAAATATTTCTTTAAAGTATCCCTAATTTCTTTCCCATATGATGCTTTCTATGTCGTTCCAGAGGAGGGGGGGGGGGGCGGAATCATTGCTTAGGGACAGGCACTCAGGTACACATAAAGACAGATACAGAGTCAGAGAAAGACAGATTCACAAGTCTGCATTCAGGTTGGTATAGACCCAGAATCTTGCAACAGATCAGCAGAAACAATGGAAGATATGGGGAAAGAGAAGTAAAGAATGGAAATCGGGCTTGTTCTTGGTTAAGCATTTACATTTGTTTTCCATAATATGACACTAGCAGGTTTTTGGTACTCTTTGATATTATTACTACATTCAAACAATTGCATTTTGATGCTCTGTGTGGGGAAAATTTTGTCTATTAGGGTATAGGGCAGCACTGGCAGCAGGTGGGGCCCTTGATCATTCCTTGGGGAAGTACTTTCCATTGAAAGCAAAATATCAGTGCTTGGTTTCTGAGAAGTAGATACTGAAAAACACACCTTGATCACCAGAATGTAAAGGAATAGTAATACAAGCCTTTAAACCAAAAGCAATAATATGGTAGTTTCACGTGTCCATGGCAGGAAACAGAACTCCAGGTTGAAAAGCATCAAAGAAATGGAGTTGAGTGTTGACAGCAGGGAGGTGATATAAAAGCCTCCACTTACCAGACACTTGGGAAAACAGAAAATGTCAGGTGCCAAAGCATGGCTAAATATGATCTTCTCATAGTTGTTCTTGGACTAGCTAATGTAAATGTTTAAGTCTGTACCCCTTAATACATCATTAATTTACTCAAATTATGAATCTTTCTAGCCAAGAAAATTGGCTAGGTGTTTTTCAGTA
Organism: Acomys russatus; assembly: GCF_903995435.1. Lineage (NCBI taxonomy): Eukaryota > Metazoa > Chordata > Mammalia > Rodentia > Muridae > Acomys > Acomys russatus. Next base: position 92,580,422 of record NC_067169.1, on the reverse strand, counting down.
GTGCCTTGAGAGAGGATCTTCAGGTACAAAGATTTCATGATGCCATTGAGATAGGAGTTTCTACTCCAAAGAGAGAAAAGTAGGGGTGAACTCTAGGATTGAAAATGGCAATTTTGCTTTGAAAAGTAGGGGTGAACTCTAGGGTTGAAAATGGCAGTTTTGCTTTGAGTACTTGCACATAAGTTTTCTGTACTTTGGAGGGGAGTACTTTTGCCACTAACCCCTTGAATTTCTAAAATTGGATAGTGGGTGTGCCAATTAGAAGGCAGTATTGTTTGGGTAGAATAGAAACATCAGCTACTGTTGGGTACTCCAATGTCTTGATCACTTCTGGCTAGATATGGCCAGAATGAATGAATGACAAAGACCCCCTTGGGTCCCCATTTCCACTGAGACATTCCACTAGTAAGAATGATGTTCCCTCAAGGATAGGAACCACGCTATATAAGTATCCTAAACAAACAAACAAAAATAATTTCTTTCTGGAAGAGAGATCAGCAGCCACAGCTACAAAAGCATAGGCACTCCCCTCAGAGGCTAAAGCCAGATCTTCTCACTGAGCAGTAGAAACATTGTGACTTGGTCATTGGTGCAGGGGTCCTAGAACACAAGGTAATGCCTAGGGTGGCTGGACCTGTCCAGGGTGTGCTAACACTGTGGATCCATACCACATCCAAACTTCTAGAGACCATAGAGCATACAAAAAAAATTGGGTAGCTGCCACAGGACAGACAAGCATCTACCTAACTGGGTACTAGGAGCCCAAATGGCTTCAAATCTAGCTAGGAGAGGATTTATTTCTTTATTATTTATTTCTTTGTCCTATGCACTCTCTCTGGTCAGGAGCCTGGTGTTGGAGTATAAAGAGAGGGGTCTGGCAGCCTTGAGCTAGAAGCTTTGTTATGGCTATACAATGTCTTCATAGCCGTGGAGGACTGGACATTCAATGACAATAGCCCCCCAACTTTTCTAATGCTGTAACTCTTTAATACAGTTCCTCTTATATTTTTGGTTGTGAGCCTAGCCCCTAATGGCTGAGTCTTTTCTCCAGCCTGAATACAGTTTCCATGTTGTGGCAACACCTAACCATAAAATTATTTCATTGTTACTTTGTAACTGTAATTTTGCTACTGTTACGAATTCCTATATAAACAATTGATATGTAGGCTCTCTGAATTGTGACCTGTGAAAAGGTCGCTGAACCCCCAAAAGGGTGCCAACCTTCATGTTGAAAGGCATTGCTCTATGGCTTACACTGACACTCTGTGTAAAGACTCCAGTTAGGGATCATGCACATCTGTACCAACTGAGTGTTCCTGTAGGTGATGAGGGGGTTGTGTTTAGCATAAGGTCCAGTTTCTGCCCAAGGATGTATTTGTATGGCTTCTTGTGACTCTGGCTTCTACTTTTGGGGTTCCCAACTTAGTGTTCCTATATGGTCCTAAGGCCTTGGGAAAATGCCATGTTCTCTTGTTGGAGTAGGAATGAGGAACCTGTGTGGTTTGTAATAGTGTCTATACGGTACCGCTGCAAGGCACATTTATGGCCAGAGTTGTTCAAGATTGATGTAAGTCATTTTGGAGTGTAGTGTCAAATTGTTGGCGTGTGCTTTTTTTTTTCTCTCTCTCTCTTTTCTTTATCTTTTTTTTTTTTTTTCCTCACAAAAAGGCGGAGGGAAACCCTGAGATAGGAATGGTCCCTTAGTATTATTGGAGCAATACCGCCATCAAGCGGAATTGCTTTGCTGTTCCTGCCAACACCTCAGTTTGCTGATTCTCAAAAGGACTGCTGGTGAGGGAGTGAGGAATGCGAGGGGACATAAAGTGAACTCTAGCCAGACCTGAGGTAATCCATGGTCTAGGTGACCCATGGGGCCACTGCAGTTTCAGCCTCTGAGCGTCATGCAGCCTCACAGCAATAAACAGAGCTACACAGGAAGCATTGGATTTCCTGTGGCAGCCATGTTTGTCAGGGTATGGATGCGCTCTCTTCACAGGAGTCACAAGGCAGCCTAGGTACAGATGGAATTCTTCATATCCTCCTACTGATGGAGGGTGGGACCTCGAGGAGAAGAGGGAGGCGGCAGGCTGTGATCACCATTGGGATGTAAAATGAATAAATAAATGTAATGATAATAAAATAGAAACAGAGACTTTCCAACTGTCTGTGGGTACACCAAGGTCCCTGGTTTCATGATTAACTTTTGGACCCTCACCTGCACCTACCTTTCCATTCCTGGAATCAAACAGTGCCTTAGGGCTTCTAGCCTCTCTTCATGGGATTGGAGGTGCCCAGAAATTCCACCAAGAAAGTACATTTATGTGTTTCTTTCTTTTCTCCTTCTTTTCTTCATCCACCCTGTATTTATCCTGGCTCTTTTCTTTTGTGCTTTCATCCTCGGTCTGTTGTCTGTGCTTCAGTGTCTCTCCTTGCTGTCTTCTCTGTTTGAATTTCAGGGTTTTCCTTCCCCCTTATACTTTAGCTGTCTTTTCAGGAGTTTTGCAGGTAGCATTCAGCATCCTGTATATGTAAACAAAAGATTTAGCATGAAACCATGTCCCCAGAACAAAACAAGGGTATGCATCAACTGGAATTGCTTTACCATTCCTACCAACAATTGGAATAACTGAGAATGGCCTATGAGGTGTGGAGGAATCTTGGTTTTGTCAGCCAAGTCAGTCTGTAGCAGAAAGACAGAAGCAGAAAATGAGGTCTGTGCTGGAGAATTTTATGTTACCTTGACACAAGCTAAAGTCATTTTAGATGATGGAAACCTAGGTTAAGAAAATGCCTGCCGCCACCTTGGTGGTGCACACCTTTAATCCCAGCACTCGGGAGGCAGAGGCAGGTGGATCTCTGTGAGTTTGAGGCCAGTCTGGTCTGCAAAGCAAGTCCAGGATAGCCAGGGCTACACAGAGAAACCCTATCTTGAAACACACACACACACACACACACACAAACACAAAAAGGAAAAAAGAAAAGAAAATGCCTCCATAATATCTTGTTGTGGGCAAGTCTATAGGGCATTTGCTTACTTAATGATTGATGGGGGAGGGCCCAACCCATTGTGGGTGGAGCTATGTCTGGGTTGGTGGTCCAGGGTTCTAAAACAAAGCTGTAAAATCACATATCTTCTCACTATGCCTATATTGACTTTGTCCTTCTCCATGTGTTCAGATTGCTAGAAGCAAACAAGCTGAAGTTGTTGATTTCTTTTGAGTTTGGCTCAAATGTGCCACAAAGGGACTGCCTGAGCAAAGGGTTCTTGTAGCTTGGTGTTGTACTGGCATCCTGGCTGAAGATAAGAGGAATGGGTTCTCTGGAAAGTGTCTAGGTATTCTTTTGGTCTATGTAATACAACCAAAGAGGTTTTCTTTGGCTGTGTAGGGAGTTACAGACATCTGTACCTGGCTTCACACACATAATAAAGTTCCATGAACAGACAGAACTCTGTATCCTATGGAGAAAGGAAATATTGGCAAATATCTTAACTGGCAATGGCTGTGTAAAGTAGAGGGAAGTATTCACAGACAATGAGATCAAAATGCTTTCTGGGAAGGCCCAAAGCCACAGACTCAGAACCTGATGGGCTGGTGGGACTAATATTTCTTCTTTAATGTTCTCTAGTCATAAGACTTAGGTTCCTAGGGGCGTTAATTTTTCATCAGAGTCTGAGAATTCCTCAACACCAAAACTTATGTGAGCTTTGGAAGATGGTTGACAGATACACTTGAATGCCCAGATGGGGTTTAGGAATGCACAGATTCAGTCCTTGGGGAGAGGACCACTGAAGAAATTGGGTGACATTTATACTTTATACTTTTTCTACTCTGACTGCCACCCATGGCCCTAGGAACTGGGGCACTAAAAATAGAAACAATTCCTGTCCATTCTGCCCTCCATATAACCTGGAGTGTCTTGCTGAGTCTAAATTTGTTTCTTCTCTTAGGACCTGTATGGGTAGTTGATTAAGTTTCCCTATTGCCAACTGCCCACTTTCTTTCTGCCCTACACACTCCACTCTCCCTGTCAGAAGCCTTCTGTGTGAGTGTGGGGAAGTGGGGCCAGCTAACCTTGAAAAGGAAACTTAGTTGTGTCAGGATTACCCAGGGTCTGCATCACTATGGAAGGCCTGGACACATACATATTGGACAACTTTGACCCCAGAGTCATGATTCTACCTGAGGCTGCTGCACACACCTGTCAGTTAGAATGTTCTCCCTGGGGGACAGGGGCGGGGGCTGTTCATCCCTGTGTCCAGTTTCTCCCTAAAGTTTCGTTCTGTGGCTTCTTCTGGTGACTGTTGCATATAGTGGTAGGTTTTCCAATTTCGTTTCCTATATGGTGTTTATATCATCCAGGCATGACATGCCCTTGTGGTGGAGTGGCTCAATGAAGTTGGACTGAGAAACCCTGGTTTGCAATACACACACACACACACACACACACACACACACACACACACACACACTAGTTCAAGATTGAACTCAGTCTAATGGCAAGCTGTTGACTCTTTTTTTCCTCAAAGAAGGGTGGAGGGAAAGAGCCTGGGATAAACCTAGTACCTTGACATTCTTGGAGCAATACTGCCATTAAGCAGAATTGCTTTCCTGTTCCTGGTGACAACTCAGTGTGCTGTTTCTCAGTAGGTCTGAGGATGAGGGCGTGAAGGAGCGAGGGAGTGAGGACTCTGGTCCCAAAACTGAAATGAAGGAGGCTCTAGCCATCTTCCAGTACTAAGGTAATCCAGGGTCCAGGTCACCTGTAGGGTACCCTAAGTTAGCCCCAGGGCTTACCATATCCCAGAGCAATAACAAGAGGTACACAGGAAGTACAGGCTTAGATTTCCTGTGGCAGCCATATTTGCCAGGGTGAGGAGGAGTCAGTAGTGAGGTGCCTTGAAGAAGATGATGCGGGAGATTGCTTGTGACTCCTTCATACCCTCCTACCACTATCAAGGAGCAGAGACAGCACAAGTAACTGTGGGTACAACAGGGTCCCTGGCTTCATGACAGTATTTCTAACCCCCCAGCTGTACCTAGCCAGCATTTCCTAAAATGGTACTACCTTGGGGATTCTGACCTCTGTTCATGGGCTTGGGGATTCCTTTCTTCATTCCATTTTCCCCTCTTGGCCCATCGTTCCTCTATGCCCTCCTCCTTAGCTATTCTCCTTTTGTCACTTGCCCCCTCGATCCCATGCTCCTAACCCCATTCTGTGCTTCCAGTGTACTTGTAGTGCAAATGACAAGTTTGCATGTGTGTGTGAGTGTGTATACAATGGCATTCTTTCTCTTGAGGCCTACACTGACTTTGTCCTTCTCCATGAGTTCAGATCAGTAGAAGAAAACAAGATGAAGTACTGGATTTGTTTTTAGTTTGACAAAATGAGACCAAAAAAAAAAAAAAAAAAAAAAAAAAAAAAAAAAAAAAAAAAAGAAAAAAAGAAAAAAGAAAGAAAGAAAGAAAGAAAGAAAAAAAAAGGACTGCCCAAGGAAAAGATGCTGCTCTTCTGGCAAGAGACAAGAGAGTGTCATTCCTTATTATGTGTCTAGGTGCCCCTGACTATATCTAAATACCATCAGAGATTTTTTTTTTTTTTTTTTTTTTTTTGGCCTGTAGATAGAGTTACAAATGTCTGTGATTACCTAGATGTACATGATAAAGAAAGGTTCATGTACATGAGGGACTGTCCTTTGGAGAAAGAAAGAAAGAAAACACTGGCAAATATCCAAATATCCTGACTGGCTGTGGCTGAGTAGGGCACCAGACCATGAGAGCATGTTTTCTAGGAAGGCTCAAACTGATGGCTTGAAGCCACAGCCCAGGACCTGATGGGCTGGTAACAGCTGGGATGTGCTCACAGTTCCTCTTTGATATTTTCTAGTGGCCAGATAGTCTAGTCCCTGAGAAACTAACGTTTCATCAGAAGCTGAGAAAGACTGAACATAAAAGCTGATGTGATCTTTGGAAGATGACTGAGAGATACACTTGAATGCACAGACAGGTTCCTGCCTGGAATACATGAGGTTGGGTTCTCTGGACAAGCAGACCAAAAGTTTGGGTAACAGTTGTCCTTTGTTACTCTGACTCTGGTCCATGGTCCAAGCAACTGGAGCCTCAGCATGGAAGCCATCTGTGTGCTTTCTGTCCTCTGTACAACCTGGCATCTCCTTCAACCGGGTATGAATCCACGAAAGGTCCTAGGGCCTGTGTGGATAGGTAGCTGTCTCCCTTATGCCAACCTCCCACCTTCTTCTCTGTCCTATGCATTCTCCCTGTCAGGAACCTGGTATGTAAGTGTGAATAGTGGAGTCAGACAACCTTGAACTAGAAGCTTGGTTGTGGAAGAGCGGCTACACAATGTCTGCATACCTATGGTACTTATGGGAGGACTGGACACTCTATGGCTTGCCCTGACACCCCTCATAAAGACTCTAGCTGGGGATCATGCACATCTGTGTCAGTTGAGTTGTTCCTGCAGGGTATGAGGGGGTTGTGTTTAGCATAAGGTCCAGTTTCTGCCCAAGGGTGTATTTGTATGGCTTCTTGTGACTCTGGCTTCTAGTTTTGGGGTTCCCAATTTATTTCCCAATTTAGTGTTCCTATATGGCCTTGGGAAAATGCTATGCTCTCTTATTGAAGAGGGATTGAGGAACCTGTGTGGCCTGTGACCTCTCAGACAGTATGCATATAGTAAGGCTCCAATGTCCATCTCTGGCTAGCAAAGAGCAAGAGAACAGTCAGCCATTTTGAAGTCCAAAGGCAAGTTGTTGTATCTTTTTTTTTTTTTTTAATCAAAGAAGGGCGGAGGAAGCGAGCCTGGAAAAAGGGTCTCTCAGCATTTTTGGTGCAATACTGCCATCAAGCGGCGTTACTTTATTGTTCCTACCAACAACTCAGTGTGCTATCTCTCAAAAAGTCTGTGGGGTAAAGTATTAAGCAATTTAATGGGGATGCCGATCCAAAGCCTGAAGTAACAGGGGCTCAGTTTAGCCCAGTCCATCTGACAGGTGGGGGCCTCACCATTGCCTGCCTGTTCTGCAGAGCAATAACCAGAGCTACACAGGAATTACAGGCTTGGATATCCTGTGGCAGCCATGTTTGTCAGGGTGTGGGAGGAACCCTCTCCCCAGGAGTCAGCTGGCTCAGAGCAGATATGTGGGCAACATACTTTGGACTCCTTTGTGGCCTCTATGTGGAATTTCCGGGGATCCTGAAACTCATGAGCAGAGACCACAATCCCATGGGCAGTGGCTGATTTCAAGAAATGAGGTACATATGCAAGTAGATGTCTAAAAAAATAAAAGTTCAAGGGCAATTATGCAGATTCTGTACCTTGAGAAGCAAGTTACTCACATATCTTCACCCCAGGTGATGAATCCGGGGCAAAGCGTTCTCATCACTGTGCCAAACATGGCTACCACGAGATCGCAAAGACTGTATTTCAGAGTAGCTGATGTTATTACCCAGAAGCCTGTGCTGCCTCAGGGACTAGTACAGGCTGAGTCCCACGCTGGACACCAAACCCTGGCTTACGCCAGAACTGGCCAGCTGGCTGGAGCTACCTTCTCTTGCATATTCAGACCCAAGCCCCAGGCTTTCCTCACCTATTCATTTCCAGACTTGCTGAGAAAAGGCACAGAGAGGTGTTGGCAGAGACAGCAAAGTTGTTCCGCTGGATGGCAGCATAGTACCAGGAATGCCAAGAACTGCTTCTGGGATCACTCCCTCCGCCCTTCTCTGAGGAAAAAAAAAAAAAGAGTGAAAAAAGTCAACTTAACACTAGCATCCAAAATATCTTGGCTATAACTTGGCCCCTTATAGCCACAGATGAGCCTTGGGACCTTAGCTTATGGATCTGGCCTAGGAGGTCTCAAGACCCCATAGGGCTCTCTGTCACCCTGTATTGAGACACTCCCTCACAAGGATACTGTCTAGTCTTAAGGCATTAAGTGTCAAATAGGATGACTCAATTAGGACCCCCTTCACTAGATGCAAGAGTCAGGAGAAACCAAGAAGAGACTTGATACCCTATGAGCATATACAGGGGGAGGAGGTCTCCCTCAGTCACAGTCATAGGGGACCTGGGAGTAAGGGGGAAATGGGAGGGAGGGAAGAATGGGAGGATACAAGGGATGGGATAACAATTGAGATGTAATATAAATAAATTAATAAAATATATATATATTTTTAAAAGTCAGGAGAAAACAAAGAAACAAACTGACAGGCAGAAACAGATCCCGGGCCCGAATACAGCACCACTCATCCTGCCAGCTGGCACATGGGCACAATGTCCTCAACACTGGGACTCAGAGATGATCCACAGGGTGTCTGAAGTGAGCCTCCAGGGGCCCACCACCTCATTATGAAGACTAACTGTACTGTCTAGACAAAAAGGACTCTCTCCCTTTCTCTTACAGAAAGCCCAACACTCTGCATCTTTACCAAGCTCCAGCTGAGGAAGTACTTTTTTTTTTAAATCTTTTTTTAATATTCTTTTGTTTATTTATTATGTATACCGTGCACATCATATCACATTATAGATGGTTTGTGAGCCACCATGTGGTTGCTGGGAATTGAACTCAGGACCTCTGGAAGAGCAGTCAGTGCTCTTAACCGCTGAGCCATCTCTCCAGCCCCTGAGGAAGTACTTTTGATGGCAGTAATTGAACTCCCCTGTGATTGGCCTCCTCTGACTTCTGTCTGGCCTGAGGCCACTCACAACTATGGACCATTTCTGGAACCTTCCACATACTTTCTAGCCAAAGACACCTGCTACCATGCCATTAAAAAAAAAAAAAAAAAAGACCACCCACTCACAAGACCAGATGGCACACCTCTGTAGTCACAGCTTCATCTGCCAGATGTACCCACCTGTACTGCAGCTGAGGACTGGGTTTCTAAGATGTTTAACTCCAGGGTCCCTGATGGGTTTAACTTCAGACCAAGAAGTCCTTCTGTGTTTGAACTTTAGGCCTCTCTGCCATGTCTACTAGAGAAGTAGTGCTTTGTCATAGCTTCTGGACCTGTTATGGCCTTCCTTCCTCTGCACCAGACACTCTCAGAACATACTTACTGACATACAAACACACGTACCAGCTCATCACCAAGTCAAGGAAAAGCACACTCATCCTTCACTACTTGCTGAAGTTGGGCCTGGCTCTACCCATAATGCCTTTGGATGATGGCAGACTAGCTTCCCACTTTTGACAGCCATCACATAGGGGTGTGGGTAGTTCCTTCCTTGACCTTGATCGTGGATATTCTCTCGGACTCTTAGCAAATTGACCTAGGAAAGAGAAGCCTCCAAGAAGCATGACCCACTGGTAAGTCAGTTTTACAGCCAGTAAGGCTCTGGGAGTGAAACCTTTCCTATCTCACATCTACCTTCCTTGCCTTACTGAGAACCACCCTAAGGAAGGACACTGTCTTCTGTTCCTTTGCACTAAGGAACTTTTCACTAAGGTACTGTCTTCTGTTCTTTTTCACTAAGGAACTCAGTTGTGTCACATAATAAGAACGCCCCATCTTCGCCTCATCCCCTTGGATTGTGATGGGGACCAGGTTTTCTTGATGAACTCTTAGCTGAGAGGTAAAGGACTCTGAACTCTACATGCAGAACTCCTAGAGACAGCAGAAGCACAAAGGGAACAGAGAGAAAGTTAAAATGCAGAAAAGACAGAAACCAAGAAGGAATGGGAGAAACAAAATAGAGAGAAACAGACCAAGGATGCCAGACTAGGAGGCAGGGTGTGAGGAAAGGAAGAGTTGGGGGGAGGGAGGGAGGGAGGGAGGGAAAGAGGGAGGGAGAGAAGTAGGAAAGAAGGACTGACAGACACTTAAATGTCTTCTTTGTAGAATGTCTGTGGACCCTCTTCCTCCTCCATTCCTAAGCCCATAAACAGAGACCAGAAGCCCAATTCAAGGGTAGAGTCTGCTTCCAAGAAATAGGGGTAATTACAGGTGAGGGTTCAAAAAACAAAATAAAACATGAACCCAGGGATCCTGTTGTAACTACATGCCTATGGACAGACTCGGATCCTGACACTAGGAGGATATGAAGGAGTCACAATCAGGTTGCAAATGTATCTGCTCCAAGGGTGCTGACTTCAGGCAGGGAGCTCCTCCTCTTCACCATGACAAACATGGCTGCCACAGGATATCCAAGACTGTACTTCCTGTGTCACTGTGGTGATTGCTCTGGGGCATGACAAGACTCCAGCAGTGGCAATGTTGAGACCCCTTAGTCGCCTGGACCCTCTTACCCTATGACTGACAAACAGACTGGAGCCGCCTTTCCTTCAGTTTTCAGACTGGAGTTCCCATTTGTTCCGAATTCCCTTCTCCTCAGACCTGCTAATGAAGAGTAGGTACACTTAGGTGCTGGCAGGAACAGGAAAGCAATTCCACTTGATGGCAGTATTGTTCCAAGAATGCCAAGGGACCTTTGGTCTAGGTTCTCCCCTGCCCCCATGCCTGTCTCTGAGGGTGAAAAAAGAAATCAAAAAGCAAACCAAACCAAATAAACCAACCAAACAAATGAACAAATGAACAAACACAATAACTCGCCACTAGACTCCAAAGTAGCTGAGTTCAATCTTGGCCTCTTCTATTCAGAGATTGGACTTGGAGCCTTACTGTATTGATCCTGATTTTGGAGGTCACAGACCATACATTGTATGGAGACATGTTGTCACAAGGGTATGGTCTGTCCCTCAAAGCCTAAGGACCAAACAGAAAAACTAAATTGGGATCCTCTAAACATATCCAGAGAAGGCACATAATCAAACCTTGGGCAGAAACTGGGCCCCGGTGTGGGTTCATCTCGTCATACCCTGCCAAGAACACTCTAAATGGCAACTGTATGCAGTACCATGAAATAGCATATTGATGCTGAGATTTAAGGGGAACCCATACAGTCTCCTGCCTTCCCATGAGTGTGCAGACATTGTAATTCCATGCCACAACAAAGCTTCAAGTTCAAGGCTACCTGACCCCATAGAAGACAGGCAATTGTCATGAGGGAAACAACCACATACAGAGGAACCAGAATGAGGACAAATAATAGACTTGTACCTAGCAGAAGGAAAACCCTGCTTGTAGAGAACAGGACAAATAGTACGTAGTTTCTATTTTTGAGAGGCCCAGTTCCTCAGTCACAGACAGAAGTCAGAGTAGAAAGGACATTTGCAACTCAAACTTTTTTGTCTTCTTTTCCAGAGGAGACCCAACCTGTGCATTTCAGGACCATGTCTGTGCATTCAAGTGTATCTGTCAGTCATCTTCCGAAGGTTACATGAGGTTTTGTGTTGCATCACCTCAGCCTCTGCTGAAAGGTTCAGTTCCCAGGGACCCTCACCCAGGTACTAAAATATGAAACAAGAACTGTTAAGTCCATTCCAGTTGTCATAAGCCTACCAGATCTCTGACTGTGCCTCCAAACTACCTCACCATCTATCTCTTCAGGCTTGCCCAGATACTGCGTGATCATGCTGTAACTATGCAATTGCACCCTCTTTCCCACACAGCCACTGTATGTCATGATATTAGCCACTGTTTCTTTTCTCCAAATGTCACAGAGTGTGTATTGGACATGGACCTTTCTTTATCATTTGCATCCACATCCATCCAGGTACAGATGTATGTAATCCACCACAGATGCAGACAAGTCTCTCTGGTGGGATTTACATAGATTGAAGGGCACCGAGACACACAACAGAGAACCCAGTACTCTTGGCTTCTTCCAGAATGTAAGTACCACAGAGCACACCACTACCCTCTCCTCAGGGTGGGCTTCTGTCATGCTGCAATTGGGCCACACTTAAAGGAAACCCACAGTTTTCTCTCATAGCTTTCTCTTCCCAGGAGCTGGACATAAGATCAAGGGTAAAGTGACTGTAGGTGTCGGGCGACATACGCTCGCTCTCTCTCTCTCTCTCTCTCTCTCTCTCTCTCTCTCTCTCTCTCTCTCCCCCTCCCTCCCTCTCCCTCCCTCCCTCCCTCCTTCCCTCCCTCCCTCTCTCTCATACTGACAATAATGTTGCACCACAGGTGTCCAGGGAGGATAGACTTTGCTGGATTCTTGGGGAATTGCTACTCAAAAAATGTTTTTCACTACCAAACAGGAAGCCTTCATGGCCTTAATGACTGAACTTACAATGGCCCATCTCTGCAATGTTGAAACTTTCTGTGATGTCCAGGGAAAAAAGACCTCTCTCCCCTTCTCCCCTAGACAGCCTTGCCAGCACAGTGCTTCCACACTCTCCATCTCTACCAACACGCAGATTAGGGAATCCTTCTCAGGATACTTTTAATTGACCTCCCTTATGACTGGCCTGCTCCCTTTTTGACTGGCCCCAGGTGACCCATGCCAATGGATTGGTCTTGGCACCTTCTACATATATACTTTGCAGCTAAAGGTTCTGAGAACCATATCATAAGAAGAATCACCCACTCCCTGACAAGGCTGCACTGCTCTATGATCCCAGCACACTTTGCCATCTGGCATCTATATGTGTAAATCTACTGAGGGCAGGGTCATTTTAGGGTCTACAATTCACACCGATATCCCTTCCAGGTTTGGACTTAACATCTATGTTACACACTTGCCAGAGGCAGGATGTTCTGCAATGGTTTCTGTACCCTCTATGGCCTTGCTTTCCAGTATAGGGAAAACAGAGTTTGTACAGAGAGAGAGAGAGAGAGAGAGAGAGAGAGAGAGAGAGAGAGAGAGAGAGAGAGAGAGAGAGAAGAAGAAGAAGGAGGAGGAGGAGGAGGAGGAGGAGGAGGAAGAGGACCAATCAATTCAAGCTGAACTATAGGCTCATCTACAGCCACCTGCCTATATTGAGCCCTACTCTACACATTATTCCACGGACTGATGACAGAGCAGCTTCATAGTAGGGCATCTGTCACTTGGAAGGGGGTAGGGAAACCTTTCTTGACCTTGTCCCCGGGTATTTTCTGAGAATCTTGAACACTGTGGACTAGTGAGGAGAAAACTCCAGGAATCCTAATGTGCCTTTGAGTCAGACTTGTTGCTAGTTGGTTTTCCAGGGAGGCTTAGGTAGTGAAACCTGTTCATGTGGCATCTCACACCTCACTTCTACCTTGTTTCCCTGACTGAGGTTCCCCTGCTCCGGTTTGCTCCTTGCTGATACGTACACAATAGGCTCACACAACCAGAATGCTCCAAGTGCTTGCTTCCCTTGCAATTATTCCCCGTAGTCTTGGATTATGCTGTGAATATACTTTTAGAGCTCAACCCTTGGCTGATAGGTAGAGGGCACTCAGCTCTGCCTATAGCAGTACTAAAGGAAAACAAGAGTCAAATTGAAAAAAAAAAACAAATCAAATGGAGAAAAGAGCAGAAAGCAAGATGAGCTAGAGAGAAAAGTAAGGAAAGCTAATAGGCTGAGGATATCAGTAAGCAAGTGAGAATGGGAGGGAAGGAGGGAGGGAGGGAGGGAGGGAGGGAGAAGGGTCAGATGAAGAGAAGGAAGGTAAAGGAAGGAACTAAGGGAGGATCTATAGTAAATGACCTCTTGGTAGAATTCCTAGAGACCCCCAAGCTCCTGAGAAGCCGCCAGTGCCCTTTGTGCACTATCTGGTTCCAGGAAGTGAGATGTGGGTTTACATAGAGAACATAAAAAGCAGCCAGAGGCCCTGAATGTAGCCATAGGTACTTGGGAAGTCTGTTTCTTGTTGCTAGGAAGACAGGAAGAAGTCACACACTGGAGCCCCATGTGACTGACTCCTGGGTAAAGAGCTCCTCCCATTTATGCCAGACATGGCTGCCTCTAGAGTTCCATGTCTGTACTTCCTGTATAGCTGAGGTCCAATGCCCTAGAGCCTTGTCTTCCTCAGGAGCTACACTGGCTGGTTGTCGTACATGTGTCACTTGGACTGTTTTCCCTTAAGGCTGGCAAGCTTGCTGGAGCCTCCTTCCTTGCACTCTTTGGCCTAGAGTCTCCCTCTTTCCCCTGTTTTGTCACCCTCTAGACATACAAAGAAAAACCTCAGAGTATTGCTGGGAACCCCAAAATAGTTCCACTGGATGGCAGTGTTGTACCCCAAATACCAAGATACACTTGTTCCAGGTCTACTTCCTCCACCTTTCTCTGAGGAAAAAAAAAAAAAAAAACAGCAAAGCCTGCCACCAAGCTACAAGATGGAAGATGGATCTCTCAGCCTAACTCTAGGGATCTGATCCAGGAAGATCACAGACCCTACATGGTCTTCATTCTCCCTAAATTAAGACATTATCTTCTGAGGCCACTGTTCTCCCTCAGGGTAGTAGAACCTGACAAGGAACTAAATTAAGACCCTCATCACCAGATGCAGGAGTCAGGGCAAGCAGCAGAAACTAAGCCTCTTGGGCCCAGGGCTGAGTACAGCTCCTCACATCAGGACCATTTATCACCCTTTCAGCAGGGCTCCTCTGAATTCACAGAAGACCTAAGCCACCTATGCAGTTAAGATGGCCTGCCACCTTCCACATCATTTCTTACTATTTGTTAATAACCCGTGCCCCTCCCCCCACCTACCTGCTCTCTGCTCTAGCATTCCCTGGTTATGGCCACCTAGCACATATCCAGTAGACTAAGGCAGTCCACTAAGAATGCATGTCCTACCTCCAGGACACTGGGACCATGGCTATACCTTAGTTATTTGAATCCCTTCTCTGTAATTTAGCAGAGAGAACTCTGAAAACAAAATACATGGTCAATGTGCCTGTAGTCTTTTGTTTGGCTCTTCCTTAGACTATCTTCACAGAGAGTAAAAAAAAAAAAAAAAAAAATCATGCTGAAAAAAAGACCAAGTTTCTTGTCCCAGAGGCAATGCCAGGTTCTTCTCTCACATTTTCTTTCTTTCTTTCTTTCTTTCTTTCTTTCTTTCTTTATTTATTTATTTATTTATTTCACTTTTTCTTTCTTTTCCTGGAAAGGGGGTAGTGGAAAATACATAGATATATGTAATTGTTTAGATTTTATTTATATATGTAGTTCGTGTGTTTATGTGCATGTTTGCATGTGAGTAGACTTTCCTGTGTGTCTTCCAGAGTCTGACTATACAGTGCCTTCCTCAATTAGTTTGGTACCTTATTTACTTACATATGTATTTACTTACTTCCTTGTTTGTTTTGAAACAGGCTCTATCACTGTTTCATGGGTCTATGCTAGGCTCTCTGACAAATGATGCCTTTGCATCTACCTGCATGAGTTCTCTAGGGTTAGAGTTACAGATATACCTACCCACCTACATGGCTGCAGAGGAGCTATATTTAAACCCTCCTGCTTGAGTAGCAAGCACATTAGGCTCCATTTTGGTTAACAGTGGATATCAGTTTGACTGGATGTTAGCCTCTGGGTATACTTGGGAAGTATCTTCTTTATTAAGTTAACCAAAGTGGAAGACTCAACCTAAATGTGAAATGCACCATGCCCTCTAATGAGATCCTGGCTGTATAAATGGAAAAAGAGAAAGAAAATGGAGCTGTGTACTAGCATTCACCATTCTTTTCTTTCTGTCTGTAGGTACAATGTGAGCAGTTGCTTTAAGTTCCTGCTACCTTGATTTTTGTCTGCCATGATGAACTGTGTCTCTGAACTATGATCAAAACAAACTTTTCCATCTTTAATTTACTTTTGCCAGGCTATTTTTGTCATAATGAAAGGAAAAGTAGATAAGATGCCCACAAAGCCATCTCCCTAACCACAATGATATCAATTTTTTTCCAGAATTCTTGGCATGTCACAAGAGAGCTAGTGTGGAGAGCTTGGCTTCAGCCTTTAAGCATGATCAGACATCATTATCACCTTAATCGTGAACACTCTTAAAATTCTGTGACAGTTTTACATGTTTCCTTTTTTTGTATGATGGATGGTCACAATGTTAGCCAAGTCACAACTCACCATTGAGAGAGGAAAGGTGGGGCTCAGAGGTTAAGAGCACTACTTGCTCTTCCAGAGGTCCTGAGTTTAGTTCCAAGCAACCACATGGTAATTCATAACCATCTATACTGGGATCTGATGCCCTCTTCTGGCAGGCAGGTGTATATACATGCAGAACTCTGTAAATAATAAATAATCTTTTAAAGAAAGAGTAAAGGTGAAAAGAGCATGAATTTGGGGGAGGGGGCTGTGACACAGATAGAGCTTAAAGAAGACTGGTATGAGTGATGTAGATATAGTACTTGTGTCCAAAGTTCTCAAAAAAAAAATTTAAAAAGAGATGGATGTTAAGAAAAAAATGTTTGAAAAGGTATTATATCAAATGCCAGGAATTCACTGTCCAAAAGAACCTTGCTATCCTTCCTCAGTCAACCACAGACTCTGCAAAGGTCTGCTGTGGTTAGTTGTGTGTCCATGTCCTTTGTATTGTCCTCTGAAGCTCAGAGTGCTGGCCTGTAGTTCCAGAGGCCCATATTCACTCTATGTGGTCATGTGTTGCCTGGATAAATATAAGGCCTAAATTAGGTCCTATCACTAGAATCTCACCTAACAGCCTTTTTTTTTTTCTATACTACCTGTGGATGAAACTACATATGCAACTGTCCCACGCAAGACTCTAACCGCTGGCCTGGAAAGATGGTTCAGAGGTTAAGAGCACTGTCTTATTTTCCAGAGGTCCTGAGTTCAGTTCTCAGCAACCACATGGTGGCTCACAACTATCTATAATGAGATCTGGTGCCCTCTTCTGGTGTGCAGGCATACATGCAAGCAGAAGACTGTAGATATAATAAGTCTTTAAAAAAAAAAAAAGAATCTAACTGCCTTGTTATCCTTTCCACCAACATTTCCATAGAATCCAAGGGACTATTTTTTTGAACATAGAGTACTTATGCCATGACGTAGAGATGACCAGAAATTAGGGTGGATGCCTTTTTCATGTCTTCGAAGGAAACACCAGAATCCCTTTCAGTTAATGTGGGGTTGCCAAATGGATGGCCCTAATTTGGCACATCTACGCTAGTGAGTGCATTCAGGCTATAATATCAGTCCTCAAGTAACAAGATAGCTTTTGAAGAAAGCATATCATGGGAAAAAAACTCTATTCACCCTTTTGAAACCTCACATATATTAAGTCTAGGATAATTCTTAAAAATAAAAAAAAGTGCCAAGCCGCTTTCATAAAAGAGATCATTCTCTGAGGATCACTTTTTAGAGGGATGAACCTTTTATCTTGTCACTTATAGAGCTTCCTTTCTTAGACTGCCAAGGTGGATCAGTGAGTAAAAGTGTTTGCTGGAAAAAATCTGAGTTCCTGAGTCCATTCCCCAGAACCCATGTAAAGGAAAGGTGTGTTGATGTAAAAACTACAGCTTTCATCTTAAAGGGAATAGAGATAGTTAATTCTGGAGCCATTTTGAGTGGCCATGATCCAGGAATACAGATTCAGAGTACTCCACATTCCATGTCCCACTGTGGAAACAGTTTCACATATACTTTTACAGAACAAAGAAAGTCATAAATCATGGTAATTAAAAATATATTAGTGAGTATATATTGTTGAGAAAGGTGGGTATAACAACATGGGGAAAGCTAATTTATAGGCCCAAGGTGCTATCTGATGACATTCTTCACTCTTGGATCAATGGACACTAAGTGCTCTGCTAATAGCTTCTGAGGTTTAGATTTATTATCCGATACAGAAGGCTAAAACTAGCCCAAGATAAAGTAATTAGCCTCTGAAAGTACAAAATTGTAATTTCTCCATGGTACTAAAATTCCAGTGGTCCATCAGTCTCTGCAGGCACAGATACTTTTTCCAGGAGTTATTTGTTTATAGCCAGACACAGATTCTTTCCAGGAATTTTCATTCACAGTTTGTTTTCAGACATATATACCTCCATAACACACATATACCTCCATAATAATAGAAATAATATTAAAAGAATATCTTTACTATAGAAGTTAAACATTACCAAAACAATCTAATTAAAAATGGAGTACAGAACTAAACAGAGGAATATGAAATGGCCTAGAAACACTTAAAGAAATGCTCAACGTCCTTCCATAGTCAGAGAAGTGCACATCAAAATGACTCTGAGATTCCATCTTATACCTATCAGAATGACTAAGAAAAAGAATTCAAGTGACAGCACATGCTGGCAAGAATGTGGAGAAAGGGGAGTACTCCTCCATTGCTGGTGGAAGTGAAACTTTTACAATCAATCACTTTGGAAAACAATCTGGTTCTTTCTCAGAAAATTGGGAATAGTGCTACCTCAAGACCTAGCCATACCACTCCTGGGAATATACCCAAAAGATGTTCCACCATACAACGAGGACATTTGTTCAACTATGCTCATAGCAGCCTTATTCGTAATAGCAAAAAACTTACAACAACCTAGATGTCCATCAACTGAAGAATGGATAAAGAAACTGGTACATACACACAATTGAATACTACTCAGCTATTAAAAACAAGGAAATCTTGAAATTTGCAGGCAAATGGATGGAACTAGAAAAGATTATCCTGAGTGATGTAACCCAGACCCAGGAAGACACACATGGTATATACTCACTCATAAGCAGCTATTAGCCACATTAATACAGGATAACTACACTATAACACAGAGACTGAAACATCAACCAAGACCATGCATGGTGAGGACCTAGACCCTCTGCTCAGATGCAGTAGATAGGCAGCACAGTCTCCTTGTGGGTCCCACAATACGAGGATTAGGGACTACTTCTGACATGGACTCTGGTCTCCATACATTGATCACTTCCCCCTGGCTGAGTGGCCTTGCCAGGCCACAGAGGAAGAGGATACAGGTAGTCCAGATAAGACTTGATAGGCTGAGGTCAAATGTTAGGGGAGGAGGGCTCTCCCTTTCTGAGGACTGGGGGAGGGAGGGAGAGTGGGAGCAGAAGGCAATGAGGGAGGGAGGGAGCTACAATCAGGATATAAAGTGAACTAAAAATTTTTTTAAAATTTTAAAGAACATCTTCAGCTCTGCATTTGTATGACTTCATCAGAGCATGGCAGAGTATGTTTTCCACTCTGTCTTCTCCACTATAAGTAAATGGAAAACAGGCTTTTCATTGATAGCTCCTGTGCTTTACCAAAGGATGCTTACTCTGGTTGCATACCGATCTACAAGTGATCTTCCAGGGACAATGGCAATCATTCTTGGGTGTGTCTAATCTCAGTACCCACCTTATCACCTCTAGGTGGACAAAGGATAGTATATAAACATACCCATTAACAGATTCACACCCACCCTGCCAGAACTAGGACTTTGCATGCTTTCTCCCAAACAGTGTACTTCATAGAAACAGGGGTAGAAGTTGGAAAAAGAAAAACCTAATGTCCAAATAGAAGGAATATGATAAAGCATGCCTCCTGCCTCCAGCAATTATTTTTCTAGTGAGAAAAGCATCTACGATAAGGAAGGATATATGTTGAAAGCACTCAGAATATTCTGGGACTGGCTAAGGCCACCTCATCAGGCCCTTCCAAAATTGAATAAAGAAGATATAGCTAGACAGACAGCTGGGCGGTGGTGGCGCATGCTTTTAATCCCCACACTCAGGGAAGCAGAGGCAGTAGGATCTCTGGGTTAAAGGCCAGCCTGGTCTACAGAGTGAGTTCCAGGACACCCAGGGCTATGGAGAGAAACCCTTTCTCAAAAAACAAAACAAACAACAAAACCCCAAAAAATGTAGTCATACTTGAGTACCAAGGTGTCTGAGCCATTAATTTTGCTAAAATTATGGGAAATAAGGGCAAAACCAAACAATACTGGCCTAAAAAAAAAAAGAAAAAAATAGTGATAAAATGACCCCTAATAATATTCTGCTATACTTATAGATGGCTTTTTCAGCCATCATCAGAGAAGCTTTCTCCAGCAGCAGATGGAAACAAATACAGAGACCAATAGCCAGACATTATGCAAATAGTAAGAAACCCTAGAAGAATATTCATCCCTAAATGGGCTATCTCCATCAAACGCCTCCTCTCAGGGCTCAGGGACCGCTGCATAAGAGGAGATAGAAAGAGTGTAAGAACCAGAGAGGATAGAGGACACCAACAATATAAGGCCCTCAAAATGAACAGGATCAATGCACATATGAACTCTCAGAGATGGAGGCAGCATGCACAGTACCTGCACGGCTCTACACCAGATGTGGCTGTAGAGCCACATCTAGGAAGTGGACACAGGCCCTTTCCCTATCCCAGAAGCAATCTCCAATTGATAACCACATGCAAATGAAAATTTCGTTTCCTCCAACTTGGAAACAAAGGACCCTCATCAGGAGATAGCCAACAGAAATCAAACTCAACAGCATCTTTGGAGGTTCATGGAAGTGTTGTCTAGTTAGATGAAAACTTGTCACACACATAATGCCATGACAAAGCTTTTTCTTTTTTTAAAAAAAAATCTTATTTTTTTTCTTTTCTTTATATTTTTCTTTTCTCTTTAGCCTATAGGTCCTTTGTGTATACATTCCGACTTCCAGGTTAGTGTTTATATGGGGTTCCTGAGTGTATGAACAAGTGGGTCTCTGTTTCCTGTGCTTTCTCTTGGGCCTGAAAATTTGACTCGGGCAAAGGGAGCAAACTGAGACCATCATGCTTCAGCTTAGTGATCAAATCTTTTGGGTAAAGACTAAGCAAGCCACCTTGCACCTGGCAGTGAAGAGGGCTGCTTGGATTCAAAAGGTTCCAGCCACATAAAACTACTTAGCAATACTTTAGAAGACTTAAAAGGTGCAACATAAAGGGAAATGAGAAACAACTTTGAATACTTATCTGGCAACAAAACAGGCAAATATAAGAAAACCAAACATGACACAAAAGATAAGAAAGGAGGAGGAGGAGAGAGAGAAAGAGAGAGAGAGAGAGAGAGAATTGCCTCCCACATCCCTCTGTGAACACTGACCAGGGAGCGGAGAACCCAGGTGGAAAGGTGAGAAAGGCCACTGCCCATCTTGGACAGTGTCTAGAAGTAAATTACCAGAAAAACTAGGGTCTGGAAGGAAGAACTATATGCTGCAGAGTATATACCCAACATCTAGCCATCACAGGCTAGATGGCTAGGCTAGATGGCTGGGCACAAAGACATAAAAGGGAATGTGGAGGGTGAGCAGAGGGATTTCCCAACCCCAAACCAGGGAGAGTGATGCAAGCACCCTTGATGTCTTCATGATTACCAAATCCACAAATAGCTAAAGGTTGAAAGCTTGAGAGCCAATGAAAGTGGAGAGGGAAGGCCATTTTTACTGAAGGTCTGAGAGAGTCTGGGCCATGGGATAGATCCAGATACAGCAGCTACCTGACAAGAGTCTGTGCCCTCTTGATTGCAACCACCAACCACACTGCCACCTGGTCTCACCTAGGAATTAATACTGTCCAAGACAGCCACAGTAATCTCCACCCAGGGTCTCCATGGTTTCCCAAAGCTCACAGGACCCACTTCCCTGTCCTACTTGGACCTAAATTCTGCCCAGCAGACCAGTCCTCTCTAGAAAAGCACAGGGAAGTATTAGAATCTGCAGAGCAATTCTACTTGATGTTAAGATTGTACCAAGAATGCCAAGGTGGCTAAGCTTTAGGTCTATCCCCTCCACCATCTGCTGAGGAAAAAAAATTGACCAGTTGCCACCAGAATCCAAGATGGCAACTCACTATCTAGTCCACTTCTGGCCAGAGATGGGCATCACAGCCTGATTCACATGTGACCTGCAGGTTTCTCATTTTGACTGGATGGCGTCACTTCCCTAATTGGGGCATGGTGCCCTCTGAATGCATAGAAACCATACAGGAATCCTGAAGGAACTTTATTCTACCTGAGAAAGTAATTCAAAATCTTGGCAACAAACCATGGGCAATGGCCCTATGGGCTGACCTTAGGTCCTCTCACTGTCTAGCAGAAACATTCTGACCTGGTCATTCGCACGGACCCTTTAGCTGTCATCTCTTAGGCCACCCAGATAATCCATGCCTGAATACAGTTCCCAGTTTAAGGCAGGCTGGTACTACTGGTACTACCTTACCTCTCCTTCTCACACATGGAGACTCAGGTACAGATGAGTCCACCCAAAGTTTAAAGAACTAAAACCAATGTTTCTCTGTTATTCAATACAACAGAAAAGGAAGCAATGCATCTAAACTCTACCAATCTCACCCTTCCCTAATAGAACTCCAAAAAAGAGACAAAATAAAGCAATGAAAATTATCAGCCAATCTCTCTGATGAACACAGAATAATTCAGCCCTCAACAGTGTCTCAAATTTGCTATGGCTTTTTTGTCTTGAGATGCAACAAATAGAAACTTCATTTTAGTAAAAACAAACAACTTGCTGGCATGGTGGGACATGCCTTTAATTCCAGCATTTGGGAAGGCAGAGGCAGGCAAATCTCTGTGACTTCAAGGCCAGCCTGGTGTATAAAGCAAGTGCCAGGACAGCCAAGGCTACACAGAGAAATCTTGTCTTGAAAAATCAAACACCAAAAATAAAAAAATAAATAAATTCTTGCAACTTCCATCCCTACAACAATTCCTAGTCTAAAGTAACCTTGAACTATTATTATTTGACAATACATTTATTATGAAACCTAGATCCAAATGACTGAAAGTTCATCCCAAAACAAAATGAGTAACTTGAGGAACATGACATGCACTTCACGTCAACACATATTCAAGGAACAAGAGGACATAAAAATATCCAAAGCAAAGCTGAATCATGAAATACTTCTGTCCGGTAGATGTCTGTACCAAGAACAGAGCAAGACCTTAGGAAATGATTCACACAGGTACAGGTGCCCACAGCTGTCAGCACTGAGATCCATATGGTGCAGATCCATTTGTAGCTCTTTAGGCAGAGTCTGAGGAGACAGTATGGGACTCTGACATGCAACTGAGATGCCTTTTACATTCCAGATTCAGATCATCTCCTATCTGCCTAGCACAAACTTACAGGACTTGTTTCTGTCCTAGGAGTTATCAATTGTCTTTTCACCTCCAAGCCCCCCTGGTACAGAGTACTACTCAGGATTGGCTACACTCCAGGAAGATGTGCTAGTCTCTGGGATATATGGACTCAGCCTATACCATCATGACCGAAGCAGCTGAGGATGTAGGCCTGGTGGTTGTTAACAGGTTCTATGCCT
Organism: Acomys russatus; assembly: GCF_903995435.1. NCBI lineage: Eukaryota > Metazoa > Chordata > Mammalia > Rodentia > Muridae > Acomys > Acomys russatus. The sequence goes on along the minus strand of NC_067169.1, from coordinate 92,557,296 downwards.
CCTTTTTTCCAAAAAAAAAAAAAAAATATTTGGTTCCTTTTTATGTTTAACTTTGAACACTAACTGATATTTTGCACTAGTTGAACTGGCAGTCATCATATGCACTGGAAATGGCAGACAAACAAGGGAAGCTGTAGAGTGCCATCTGAGCTCATCTCCTGATGGGGTGTCTTTAGACATACCCAGAAACTTCCTTACTGAAGCTTTTGGGTAAATGGCTTAAAACGCTGATTTTTTTCCTATGGTTAGGAGTTTTCTCTTAAGTTGTTCCTTACTTTGTGCCATTTTTATTTAAGCTAAACCAGAACACACATATCTGCACATAAGACACATGAAATCTGGATATTATTTATTTACTTTATATGAATTAGTGTAATAGAAAATATATTCTTACAAAGTTGTGCTTTTAAATAAAGCAGTGGTACTCAGCCTTCCTATTGCTGTGACCCTTTAATAAAGTTCCTCATATTGTGGTGACTCCAACTATAAAGTTATTTTCATTGCTACTTTGTAACTATGATTTGGTACTGTTATGACTGATACTGTCAATATGTGTGTTTTCTGATTGTCTTCTAGGGGTATAGGCTTAATTTTTTATCAATTATATTTTACTATGAACTTATTAAATGAGCCTACCTCCCTAACAACCCAACTAACCCAAACATCCCGGAAAAGGTTATTAAAGAACACTATAATTAAACCTTAAGAATATCAGTTCCAAGGAATGATTCTCCTGGCTTAGTCATCAGGGTTTCAGCAGACCAGCAATTCCACCAAAGTTGCTGCTGGAACCGGGAGCCGCAGCTGGAACCTCAAGGCTCAGCTGGAGTCCAAAGCCTTGAAGCTTTCCCTAGAGCAGTTCTCTTTATGAGCCAGCCTCTTGAAGTGCAGGGATGAACAGCCAAAAACCAAACCCTCTCCTGTTTGGGGCATATATATATATATATATATATATATAGATAGATAGATAGATAGATAGATAGATAGATAGATAGATATAGATAGATAGATATATACTGTCTCAGTCTGTTTAAAGATTTTTTTTCACCAAGCTCACCCATGAAGTAGTTCGACTTCTTAGTGGAAAAACATCCTGCTTTCTCACATCGAAGTGGCAAACATCTTGCCCTCTTCTCCATCCTACACTTGGGATCAAAACAGAAACAGGTTTATCTCCTCTTCATGGTGGTTTAGCTAGGAGTGCTGAAATGTTCTAGAAGTTCTGCACATAGGTTATCTACATATTGGTCTACTTTTCTTAATATTTTGTATTCATATTTTAAATATTTGAGTGTGTGTGTGTGTGTGTGTGTGTGTGAGAGAGAGAGAGAGAGAGAGAGAGAGAGAGAGAGAGAGAGAGAGAGAGAGAGAGAGAGAGAGAGAGAGAGAGAGAGAGTGAGTGGATAGGGGTTCACAGAGGTCAGAAGTTAGACCTTAGAGCTGGTCTAAGAGTTATAGATGTTTTGTGAGGTGCCTGATATGAGTGCTGATATTTGATTATAACAGTGAGTTCTCAACTGCTAAACCATCTCTTCAGGTCCCTGCATTTCTATCTTTGGAGTCTGGATGTTTTACTCCTCTTGTGAATCTTTTCCACTGTCTCTAGACAATTTATCAGCTCTGTGACACTGAAACAGAGCACATACCATAAGGTGCTAAAAACATTCCTACACGTTGCAAGCATTCTAAGGTCTAAGAGCTCCCCATTTCAGGTTCCCTCAGAAAAACAATATGCCTCACAGTAGGTTCCTTGTTGGTAAGAGCAGGAAGGAGAAACCAAAGGAGGTGACACAATGAAAACGTAAATACAAGACTAGGGGACTACAGAGAAAGGATGCTATGCTGTAAGGATGCAATGCTGTCTGTCATCAAATAATAATGCCCAAAGTTTAAAATTGATATGCCTGAGAATATGAACTAACACTTTGATTGCTTCCAATTGTATTGAGTTTGCGTTTTAAAAAATGTTGTACAATATATTTCATTCATATTGTTCTCTCAACTCTTCCCACGTTCTACTTCCCCTAAACACTCTACTGTATAGTCTTTCCCTCTCATGCAAAAAATTGTGAAAACCAGCAATATGCCAGGTGTGGTGGCGCATGCCTTTAATCCCAGCACTCTGGAGGCAGAGGCAGGTGAATCTCTGTGAGTTCAAGGCCAGCCTGGTCTACAAAGTGACTCCAGGACAGTTAAACAAGGCCACACACACACACACACACACACACACACACACACACACACACACACACAATGCAAACACAAAACAGAAACCAATAAAATAAAATCACACTCAATTTAACCAAATTCAAAGTATAGACATTTTAGTTCAAGTAGGTTCCCTGAAGCTGTAGAATTACTTATTGAATTTTATAGATTCACTATTGAAAATATTTTATACATTTATTTGCTACCAAAAATGAAAAACTCAGGACAGACTAAGAACTAGAAAAATCAACTTGATTTTATCCACTTTCACAGTTCATATAGGGCACATGTTTTGAATCATACCTCAGCCATTAGTATTCAGACTTTTCTGTTCTGTATTCAACATGGTTATTTATATTCACAGGTATAATCTTTTTCTATGAATACATATTAGTGGACAGATCACCCATACAATGAATAACATCTATTTTTCTCTTTATAATATTGATCCACCTTGCTTACAATTACACATTCCAAGTTCATTTATCTTGCAGGAAACTTCAAATTTGTATGTTTCTTGAGGATCAACAAAATTTCAAAAAGTGCAAGAAAATGGAAGGTCATTCATAATCATTATAGAAAATATAAAAAGTGGAATATAGAAGTATTTCAATATCAATGAAGCCAAAGTCTGTTTTCAAAATATATTAAAAGAAATAGCCCAGGGAATATCAATCAGCACATACTTTTTTGAATAAAATCTTCTGTGAATTAATTTTGTTTTTCACTTTAGAAATATATTTTAAGGGAAGAAAACTCTTCCACATCTTCTTTTACATTACAAATAGTTTTGCCACATTTGAAACCATCTCTATAAAGAGGTTCTGTGATGCTCATCATCTTCTTTGAGGTAGGCTGGGTGTTGCCAGGGGTTAACCTGTCTTATTATCAGAACATCTTTAAAATAGTAAAAGCTATAGAGAGTTATTATCAATAGGAGTTGGTTACAAGTTATTATTGGACTTATTTAGAGAGAAAACAAGGTTAGACTCAGAGATGTTTGGAGATAGGGGTTGAAAAGAAAGCAGGGGGAATATAGAAATACACAGGGAAGATAGAACAAAAAGTGGATTAGAGACTCTACTCCTGAACTTAATGCCTCAATTGTCACTCACAAGGTTATTTTTAACTCACTGGTATAGAAGTTTGTATATAGATGCATAGTAAGTTTAATTTTACATACAATGGTATAGAATTCAAATGTAAGATTTTACTTCATGCTCATTGTGTGTGTGTGTGTGTGTGTGTGTGTGTGTGTGTGTGTTTAACAGTACTTACAATAATACTTCCAAAGTAACTTCCAATACTCTGAAAGTGCTCTTGCAGGCTATTTAGGATAAATAGGGTATAGAAGTTGTTAGCTGAGCAAATCACGGTCATGTCAAACACTAGTCTAATTTTATCACAAGAATATACATCTTAGCTGCAAGATATAGATAAAATTCTATGGAAAGATAAAGTAAAATAGTTAGATAAGGTCTTCAGAAACCTCAGAGACATACAGAATATGACATTTAAAATAGTTTTATTATTTTAAAGATTAACTGACTATGAGACAGATTAACATCTGGCAGTACACAGCCTATCACAAAGAAGATGATGAGCATCAAAGAACAAACCTTATAGAGATGGCTTCAAATGTGAAAACAAGCTACTGGGCAATATGTACTTGTTTCTACCACAGACAGAATTCTGCCTTTAAAAAAGGCAAGTATGTGAGAAAGTCATAACCCACTTCTCACGTACACACTAATGCCTGGGCTAAATCTCCAGCACTAGGGAGTCTGGGACCCTTTAAGGCTCCATGACTCCCTGCATCATCCTGCCCACAAAGCAGGTCCTCTGGCTACATGGTAACAAGGAAGCTCTAAGGATGCCTTCTGAATGAGAAACCTCAGCACCAGCAATCTGAAAACAACTAGCTAACCTAGGAGAAGTCCCTTTTAGAAGGGAGATTCACTGAGCATGTTTGCAATCTAGAGCTCCTTTTTTTTTGTTGTTGATTTTATTTTGATTTGTTTTGTTTTGTTTGTGAGGTGGCAGCCATAGTGTCCAATCCTTCCCTTTCTGCCTGAAAGCACTGAGTGCTGGGAAAGAGCAGCACCAGCTAGCTCTATGCTAGGTGCACGAAATGCCCTACACATATAAACACAGCACCATAATGGAAATAAATAAATAAATAAATAAATAAATAAATATGCTAACAGGAAAATGGCGAGAATAGTGAATCTGGCAGAGAAAGGGAACTGAGAGAGGGGAATTCATTTGTGGTGCTCTGCCCAATTCTGGGGCTGGAGCCTTAATCATTCTGCCCTGCTTTAAAAGGCACCGATTTAAGTTGGGCATATCCAGGGCCACAGCATCTCATCCTAGCAGGTTACCTAAGAGACCTGGTTTAGTCACAGAAGGCTTCTGTAACAGTTGGATTACTGGCAGAGCCATCTCAGAGTGCTTGGAAAGTTGCCTTCCCAGACTTCAAGTAGCCTCCCACTGAAGAAACAATTGACTAAACAGAAGCTTGTAACAGCCAGGCTGACTCTGGCAACAGCCTCCACCACGACCGATTTTATCTTGAGTAGAGGCATATTTTACTAATATTTAAATTTTTCGTTTTCAGTCCTAACCTTCGAAAATGGTTTCTGCAGCCTGGGCAACGGGCAGATTTGCCTCCTACCACACAGATATAGTAGGGACTGGACACAAACTAATGCCTGGGCTAAATCTCCAGCACTAGAGAGTCCAGGACCCTTTAAGGCTCCTTGACTCCCTGCATCTTTCTGCCCCTAAAACCAGGTGCTCTGGCTACAAGGTACTTGCAAGGTCTAATCATGCCTTCTAAATAAGAAACCCCAGCGCCACCAAACTCAAGACACTAGTTGACTCAGGAGTCCCTTTTAGAAGGGAGGTTCGCCAAGACTGTATTGAAGGCAGAGCCCCTTTGAGGCCACCATAGTGTCAGATCCTTCCTTTTTGCGGCAATGCGCTGACTTCCGCGATAGAGCAGCAGCATCCAGCATTATCCTAGGCGCACGAAGATGCCCTGCGCTTACAAACACAGCCTCAGAATACAAAAAAAAAAAAAAAAAAAAAAAAAAAAAAAAAAAAAAAAAAAAAAAAAAAAAAAAATGCTAAGAGGAAAATGGTGCAAAGAATGAACCTGGCAGAGAAAGGGAACTGAGAGAGGGGAATTCATTTTCATTCGTGGTGCTCTGTACCAATCAAGGATCAAGGGAGGGGCCTTAGCAGTTCCGTACTGCTTTAAAAGGCACCGAATTCAAGCTGGGCATATCAAGGGCCACAGCAGCTCATCCTCACAGGTTACCCAAGATCCCGGTTTAGCCCCAGAAGGCTTCTGTAACAGTTGGATTACTAGCAGAGCCATCTCAGAGCGCTTGGAAAGTTGCCTTCCCAGACCTCAAAGAGCCTCCCACTGAAGAAACAATTGACTAAACAGAAGCTTGTAACAGCCAGGCTGACTCTGGCAACAGCCTCCACCACGACCGATTTTATCTTGAGTAGAGGCATATTTTACTAATATTTAAAATTTTCGTTTTCGGTCATAACCGTCGGAAATGATTTCCGCAGCCTGGGCAACGGGCAGATTTGCCTGCTACCACACAGATATAGCAAGGACTGAACACAAACTAATGCCTGGGCTAAATCTCCAGCACTAGAGAGTCCGGGACCCTTTAAGGCTCCTTGACTCCCCGCATCTTCCTGCCCCTCATACCAGGTGCTCTGGCTACAAGGTACTTGCAAGGTCTAATCATGCCTTCTAAATAAGAAACCCCAGCGCCACCAAACTCAAGACACTAGTTGACTCAGGAGTCCCTTTTAGAAGGGAGATTTGCCCAGACTGTATCTAAGACAGAGCCCCTTTGAGGCCACCATAGTGTCAGATCCTTCCTTTTTGCGGCAATGGGCTGACTTCCGCGAAAGTGCTGCAGCATCCAGCATTATCCTAGGCGCACGAAGATGCCCTGCACTTACAAACACAGCCTCAGAATACAAAAAAAAAAAAAAAAAAAAAAAAAAATGCTAAGAGGAAAATGGTGCAAAGAATGAACCTGGCAGAGAAAGGGAACTGAGAGAGGGGAATTCATTTTAATTCCTGGTGCTCTGCACCAATCAAGGATCAAGGGAGGGGCCTTAGCAGTTGGGACTGCTTTAAAAGGCACCTAATTCAAGCTGGGCATATCAAGGGCCACAGCAGCTCATCCTCACAGGTTACCCAAGATCCCGGTTTAGCCCCAGAAGGCTTCTGTAACAGTTGGATTACTAGCAGAGCCATCTCAGAGCGCTTGGAAAGTTGCCTTCCCAGACCTCAAGGAGCCTCCCACTGAAGAAACAATTGACTAAACAGAAGCTTGTAACAGCCAGGCTGACTCTGGCAACAGCCTCCACCACGACCGATTTTATCTTGAGTAGAGGCATATTTTACTAATATTTAAAATTTTCATTTTCGGTCATAACCGTCGGAAATGATTTCCGCAGCCTGGGCAACGGGCAGATTTGCCTGCTACCACACAGATATAGCAAGGACTGAACACAAACTAATGCCTGGGCTAAATCTCCAGCACCAGAGAGTCCGGGACCTTTTAAGGCTCCTTGACTCACTGCATCTTCCTGCCCCTCAAACCAGGTGCTCTGGCTACAAGGTACTTGCAAGGTCTAACAATGCCTTCTAAATCAGAAACCCCAGAGCCACCAAACTCAAGACACTAGCTGACTCAGGAGTCCCTTTTAGAAGGGAGATTTGCCAAGACTGTATGGAAGGCAGAGCCCCTTTGAGGCCGCCATAGTGTCCGATCCTTCCTTTTTGCTGCAATGCGCTGACTTCCGCGAAAGTGCTGCAGCAGCCAGCATTATCCTAGGGGCAGGAAGATGCCCTGCACCTACAAACACAGCCCCAGAGTACCAATAAATAAATAAAAAATAAATAAAAATAAATTGCTACGAGTAAAATGGCAGGAAAAGCGAAGCTGGCAGGTAAAGGGAACTGAGAGAGGAGAATTCATTTGTGGTGATCTGCCGCGATCTAGGGAGGGAGCCTTAGCTGTTCGGTCGTGCTTTAAAAGGCACGAAATTCAAGCTGGGCATATCCAGGGGCACAGCAGCTCACCCTTGCAGGTTGCACTAGAGACTCACTTTATCTTTGGAAAGCTCCGACTGTCAGGTGGCTTACTAGTGGAGCCATCACGAATCGCTTGTACGTTTATTTCCCTTCCCTGACCTCTGAGCCTCTCCCTGGCTAATTCCTACTGAAGGGGAAACTCATGGAGCAGAAAGTACTGGAGCCAGGCCAGCTCTTGCCACAGCCCTCTCCAGGGCCAATTTCATCTTTGGTAGATTTAACCTTACCAGACCGGTGAGTGCGGGACCATTCAAGACTGCATGGCCCCTGCAAATTCTCGCCCCCTAAGTCTGGTCCTAAGTGCAAAGCCAGGGTCCTGAAAGCTCTGTCTAAGTCGGAAACCTTAGCACCTACCATAGCAAGACACTTGCTAAGCAGGAAGTCCCTTATAGGAAACAGGAGTTTCTGACCCTAGGCAGCCATACTTTAGGCTTCATTGCTTTTCCAACATGAGCTGCCTCCAAGGAAAGCTCAGTAGTAGTCTCTGGCAGATAGCCTTGGGACATGGAGATGCCCTGCAAATGTGAAAACTGCTTCCAGTTTACCTAATCTGCTAAGGAGAGAAATGGCAGAAGACACTTAGGATGAAAATACTGGCAGCTTTTAGTTCACAAAGCAAGAGATGCCTAGAAGGAGCTTTATCATTGATGATGGAAAATCTCTGCCTCTTGGATTCTCCTCCACTCTTTAACTTCCACTCATGCCATATGCTTTGACAATCTTTATCTTCACTTTACAACATTTATGATAAGAAGAAAACTTCCCAACTAAATTAAACCTTGACCCACTATTTTTTCCAGAGCCCACATAAAGACATCTGAGTTGAGTGTGCACCCAGAAGCTGTGGGATTTCACATGGAATTTTACATGTTCCCAACTGAGCGCTTTTCACACACTTATCCTCCAATAATATGAAAAATCCATGACAGACAGACTTAGAACTTGAAAAGCAATTAATTTCATGGCTTCCTTCATACCCCATTTAGATCACTAGCATTCAGTCTTTCTTCACCTCCTTGTAATAAGCCTATTCTGTTATCTACTAACCCTTTCCCCATATCCCCAGGTTCATTGCTTTCACTACAAATGTACATTATTGACTGGATCACACAGGTAAGGGGTAACGCCCAATTTTCTCTTTCTGAGATTCTTCTACCCCAACTAACATCACACTTTCCATGTGGGAGTCAGTTTCATAATTTTACCTATCTGAGAGCTAACAAACAAGATGAAAACTGCAGGGAGATAGATGATCTTTGACTATCTTTAAGAAAAGATAAACAAAAACACTTTCAAAATACAAAAGTGTTTCAATTCAGCCATGTCTCTGTTAGCCTTTGGGAGACTTAAAAATTCTACTGGCAAGTTTTACAAAACCTTTCTGAAATAAATTTTGTTCCCTGATTTTGACACACACACACACACACACACACACACACACACACACACACACACACACACAAACACACACACTCACTCACATATATATATATATATATATATATATACGATCAAAGATATAACAATATGAAATATACCACCATCGTTCACCTTTTAAAATATAAATACATTTTAAGAGTGTAATAGTTTTCTACTTTTGTTATTTCATGGTGAAAAATCAATAAAAATGTAGTACTGAAACAATAAAAATCTATACCCAGACTCAGAACAATATGGACAGGAATAATGCATTTCCTTCTTTTTTTTCCCTTTTTTCCCCCTCTTTTTTTTTTCTCTTTGGAATTTGGTTTTGGGTTTTTTGTTGTTGTTGTTGTTGCTTATATTTTTGTTGTTTTGTGTTTTAAGATAGGGTTTCTCCGTGTAGCCTTGGCTGTACTGGACTCACTTTGCATACCAGGCTGGTTTGAAATTCACAGAGATCATCCTGCCTCAGTCTCCCAAGTGCTGGGTATACAGGAAGAAATCAGGCTAACACTTGCAAAGGCCCCTATCGGGGCCAATTTTACCTTTCATAGACTCCTATCTGACCAATTTAAAATTATTTCCTCTTAGGCACAAATTCAAGCCTGGGCGACATCTCTGGGACCAGAGAGTCTGGGACCGTGTAAGTGTCCTGGGCCACCCTCAACTTCCTGCCCCTCAACAGAGGCCCTCTGGACACAGGACAAACAACTATTCCAGTTGCCCAAAGGGGAAAGCCACTCTCTAGGAAACTCTACATAGATAATAAACCTCAGCATCCGCAAACTCAAGACACTGGCTAACCCAGGAAGTCCCTTTTAGGAAGAAGATTCACCAAGGGTCTATGTTTGGAATCCAGAGCGCATTTGCCATGCCAGCACTACTGCAGGACCCTTCCTTTTTGTGGCAAAAAAAGCTGATTGCTGGGGAAGAATCGCCCCTGCTAGCTGCTGTGCTAGGGGCATGAAGATGCCAGTACCTAAAAACATTACACAATAATCCACCCCAAAAATAGCCTGGGGAGGAAAGTGGAGAGAAAAACTTACCTGGCAGAGAAAGGGAACAAAAGAAACAGGGTAATTCTTCTGCTGTAGTCAGGCCCCAATAAGGGGTGCAGAAGACTAAATCATTTCAGCCTGCATAAAAGGGGACTGAGTTTAAGCTTGGCATATCCAGGGGGCACAACAGCTCATCTTTGCAGGTTGCACAGGACACCCCATTTGGCTTCCAAAGGCTTGGCAGTCAGTTGGCTTACTAGTGGGGCCATCTCCAAGTGCTAGGAAGTTTCCCTTCCCTGACCTCTGAGCCTCTCTGGGGCTAATTCCTACTGAAGGCACAACTCCTGGAGCAGAATGTACATAAGCCAGGCTAGCATTTGCCACGGCCCCTAGTGGGGATCATTTTATCTTTAGTAGACTCAGATCTTACCAGACCAGAGAGTCTGGGACCCTGCAGGACTCCATTACACCTTGCAAATTTCTGCCCCTTCAGCCTGGTCCTAAGTGAGGAGTCACTTTCTAGGATGCTTTGTCTAGCCACTGGCTAACCAGAAAGTCTCTTTCAGGAGGGCAGTTTGACAAGAGTGTACCAAATCTGGAGTTTCTTAGGCCCAGTTGCCATACTTCAGGATTCATTTTTTTCTCTGACATGAGCTGACTCCCAGGAAACCTCAGTAGGCCCTGGCGACTAGCAGGGAGCCTTCTGGAATGGATAAATCCTGGAAATGGAAACACTGCCCCATGTTTGCCAAACACATCATGAGAAAATGGTAAACTACCCTTACCTGGAAGACTTTGAAGGCTCAAAATACTGGCAGCTTTGAGCTCCCAAAGCAAGGGATGCCTAGAAGGGGCTTTATCATTGCTGATGAAACCCCTCTGCCTCTTGGATTCACCTCCAATTTTAATGTCCATTCATGCCATATGCTTTGACAATCTTTATCTTCACTTTATAACATTTATGATGAAAAAAAAAAAAAAAAACCCAAACAACTCCCAACTAAATTAAACAACACTCCCACAATTTATCCAGAGCCCACATAAAGACAGTTGAGTGTGCACCCAGAAGCTGAGGGATCTCACATGGAATTTTACTTGTTTACAACTGAATACATTTCACACACTTATCCTCCAATAATATGAAAAATCCATGACAGACAGACTTACAACTTGAAAAGCAATTGGTTTCATGGCCTCCCTCACACACCATTTAGATCACCAGCATTCGGTCTTTCTTCACCTCCTTATAATAAGACTATTCTGTTATCTACTAAATCTTTCCCTATATCCCCAGGTTCATTAGTTTCACTACAAATGTACATTATTGACTGCACCCCACAGGTAAGGGGGCATGTCCATTTTTCTCTTTCAGACATAGTTCTACCTACTAACATCACACTTTTCATGTGTGATTCAGTTTTATAAATTTACCTAGCTGAGAGCTAACAAACAATATGAAAACTGCAGGAAAAGTGGATGGTCTTTGATTATCTCTAAGCGAAAACAAAACAAAAATGCAAAATGCAAAAGTATTTCAATATTACACACATTTATCTTGCGCTTAGGGAAAATACAAAACGAGACAGCCTCCAGAGCAAATCAACTGGCAAGTTTTTAGAAAAACTTTTAGAAATATATTTTGGTCCATGCTATAGATACATATGTATATATATATGAGTAAATATAGAAAAATATAGAAAAATAACATTCTCTGTCAACTTTAAAATACAAACACCTTTTAAAGAGGTGAAATATTGTTCTATTTTTGTTATTTCTTGGTGAGAAACCAGTAAGAAAAGCTGTAATGCAGGAATACAAAACGACCCTCAGACCCAGAATTACCTGGGCAGCAAGCAGGGTTTCTGGCAGAGATATCTCCAGTCACTTAGTGATGTGTCTTCCCTGACCTCTGAGCCTCCAACTAAAGTCACAACTGATGGAGCACAGATGTGTAGCAGACAGGATAGCACTGGCAACAGGCCCCAGCAGGGCCAATTTTACCTTTAGGAGACTCATACCTTACCAATTTTAAAAATATTTTGTTTTAGGTCCTAATGATCCAGAAAGGATTCTGGAGCCTGGGCACTGAACAGATTCACCCTTCAGCAAATACGTAGAGCAGGGACTGGGCACACACTAATGGCTGGGCTAAATCTCCAGCACTAGGGAGTCTTTAAGGCTCCATGACTCCCTGCATCATCCTGCCCACAAAGCAGGTCCTCTGGCTACATGGTAACAAGGAAGCTCTAAGGATGCCTTCTGAATGAGAAACCTCAGCACAAGCAATCTCAAAACGACTAGTTGACCTAGGCGGAGTCCCTTTTAGAAGGGAGATTCACTGAGCATGTTTGCAATCTAGAGCTCCTTTTTTTGTTGTTGATTTTATGTTGATTTGTTTTGTTTTCTTTGTGAGGTGGCAGCCATAGTGTCCAATCCTTCCCTTTCTGCCTGAAAGCACTGAGTGCTGGGAAAGAGCAGCACCAGCTAGCTCTATCCTAGGGGCACGAAATGCCCTACACATATAAACACAGCACCATAATGGCAAAAAGAAGAAAAAGAAAAAAAATACTAACAGGAAAATGGCGAGAATAGTGAATCTGGCAGAGAAAGGGAACTGAGAGAGGGGAATTCATTTGTGGTGCTCTGCACCTATGAAGGATCAAAGAAGGGAGCCTTATCAGTTCCCAAGGCTTTAAAAGGCACCGAATTCAAGCTGGGCATATCAAGGGCCACAGCAGCTCATCCTCACAGGTTACCCAAGATCCCGGTTTAGCCCCAGAAGGCTTCTGTAACAGTTAGATTACTAGCAGAGCCATCTCAGAGCGCTTGGAAAGTTGCCTTCCCAGACCTCAAGGAGACTCCTACTGAAGAAACAATTGACTAAACAGAAGCTTGTAACAGCCAGGCTGATTCTGGCAACAGCCTCCACCACGACCGATTTTATCTTGAGTAGAGGCATATTTTACTAATATTTAAAATTTTCATTTTCGGTCATAACCGTCGGAAATGATTTCCGCAGCCTGGGCAACGGGCAGATTTGCCTGCTACCACACAGATATAGCAAGGACTGAACACAAACTAATGCCTGGGCTAAATCTCCAGCACCAGAGAGTCCGGGACCTTTTAAGGCTCCTTGACTCCCTGCATCTTCCTGCCCCTCAAACCAGGTGCTCTGGCTACAAGGTACTTGCAAGGTCTAACAATGCCTTCTAAATCAGAAACCCCAGCGCCACCAAACTCAAGACACTAGCTGACTCAGGAGTCCCTTTTAGAAGGGAGATTTGCCAAGACTGTATGGAAGGCAGAGCCCCTTTGAGGCCGCCATAGTGTCCGATCCTTCCTTTTTGCTGCAATGCGCTGACTTCCGCGAAAGTGCTGCAGCAGCCAGCATTATCCTAGGGGCAGGAAGATGCCCTGCACCTACAAACACAGCCCCAGAGTACCAATAAATAAATAAAAAATAAATAAAAATAAATTGCTACGAGTAAAATGGCAGGAAAAGCGAAGCTGGCAGGTAAAGGGAACTGAGAGAGGAGAATTCATTGTGGTGATCTGCCGCGATCTAGGGAGGGAGCCTTAGCTGTTCGGTCGTGCTTTAAAAGGCACGAAATTCAAGCTGGGCATATCCAGGGGCACAGCAGCTCACCCTTGCAGGTTGCACTAGAGACTCACTTTAGCTTTGGAAAGCTCCGACTGTCAGGTGGCTTACTAGTGGAGCCATCACGAATCGCTTGTACGTTTATTTCCCTTCCCTGACCTCTGAGCCTCTCCCTGGCTAATTCCTACTGAAGGGGAAACTCATGGAGCAGAAAGTACTGGAGCCAGGCCAGCTCTTGCCACAGCCCTCTCCAGGGCCAATTTCATCTTTGGTAGATTTAACCTTACCAGACCGGTGAGTGCGGGACCATTCAAGACTGCATGGCCCCTGCAAATTCTCGCCCCCTAAGTCTGGTCCTAAGTGCAAAGCCAGGGTCCTGAAAGCTCTGTCTAAGTCGGAAACCTTAGCACCTACCATAGCAAGACACTTGCTAAGCAGGAAGTCCCTTATAGGAAACAGGAGTTTCTGACCCTAGGCAGCCATACTTTAGGCTTCACTGCTTTTCCAACATGAGCTGCCTCCAAGGAAAGCTCAGTAGTAGTCCCTGGCAGCTAGCCTTGGGGCATGGAGATGTCCTGCAAATGTGAAAACTGCCCCATGTTTGCCAAATCCGCTAAGGAGAGAAATAGCGCGAGAAACTTACCTGGCTGATCCTGAGGGATGAAAATACTGGCAGCTTTTAGTTCCCAAAGCAAGGAAAGCCTGCAAATCGCTTCTATGCTATTTCTGTAATCCACTCTGCCCCTAGTGGTGATCCTCCAACATCCAGGTGTAAACTCCCTATAACCTAGGGTTTGGCAGTGTTGCAAGCTGAAAGCAATTGGGAAGTGGTTGTGTAGAAAATCTGTTTCTGGTGGTCTCTCCTCTGGCCAGGAGATTTGGGGGGGGGGGGGGGACAGCCGTAGACCTTCCTGGATACTCTAAAAGGATGGAGTTAAAGTGAGGATCATCCAGGTGTTGCACATCAGTTCATCCTTGCAGGCTGCACTAGAGAACCAACCACTTTGGAATCTGCAGTTTCCTTGCTGAAAAAAAAAAATCAACCTGTGCTTTGAATGCATCTCATCTAAGCACAAGCTTTTAACATTATCTACCTTTATATATGAAAATCACTTGTATAGAAAGCAAGCAGACACATTTCTCTGTGAGCTGTCCTTGCCCCATGCCTTTCACACAACTGCTAAACCACTTCCTACCAAATATCCCTGGATTTTCAGTCCAACAGATAATGTGGTTGGAAGGAAAACAGAGTGCTGAGGAAATCACACAGCCCACAGTGCTGCTTCAAACTCAGGCAGTTATGTGAAGACCAAAATCCCAATCTGTTTTAGTAGATCTTTGATGTCAGAATGGGCTCATTTAGGAAGTGTATCAATTTATCAGTTTATAAGTACCAAAAATTTAATTGTTACTTATTAGTTAATGTACCAGATTATCTAAGCACAACATAAAAAATTTTAGCAATTAGTACTATGACAGTTGGAAGTTTAAGCAAAGTCATAGTAAATCAAAAGCACATATTTTTTTAAAAATAGAAATCACTTTATTGTAGTGACTTTACACACACACACACACACAGAGAGAGAGAGAGAGAGAGAGAGAGAGAGAGAGAGAGAGAGAGAGAGAGAGAGAGAGAGAGAGAGACAGAGAGAGAGACAGAGACAGAGACAGAGACAGAGAGACTGCATATAGCTAAAGGTTGCCACACAAACATCTGTCCAGTCCCAAACTCTATACATCTCAGTGAACTTCTATGCAATTAGAATAGCCATTCTGAAGCTGTATTTCATTCAGAGGATTCAGAGGATACATCTTTTGAAACAAAGTCTCACTTTATAGCCCACACTGGCTTAGATCTCACTGCATAGCCCATGATGGATGGCCTCTGTGGTAGTTTGAATAGGAATGACCCCCATAGGCTCAAATATTTGAATCCTTGGTCATTAGTGCTACTTGAGAGAGATTAGAAGGTGTGGCTTTTTTGTGTGGGTGTGGCCTTGTTGGAGGAAGCATGTCATTGGTGGTGGGCTTTGGGGTTTCAAATGCTCAATCTAGGCCCAGTGTCTTCCTCTTCCTGCCATCTGCTAATCCTGATGTAGAACTCTTAGCTCCTACTCCAGCACCATGGATGCCTGCATGCTGCCCTGTCCCCACCATGATGATAATGGACTAAACCTCTGAAACTGTAAGCCAGCCCTAATGTATTGTCCTTTCTAAGAGTCACTGTCACTGTGTCTCTTCACAGCAGTAGAACACTAAGACAGCCTCCAATAATATTCCTCCCATTTAGGACTCTCAAGTGCTGGGATAACAGGCATGAATCACCTTCCCTGGCTAGATGTTTGTTCTTTTCAATTTGATGAGATCCACATGTATAATTATATTGTGTGCACACTGAATAGAATCTAGCCTCCAAAGAACCAGCAGAAAAATAAAATCATTTAAGCTTCATATCCCACCCTGGAAGAAGATCATTTCAATGTGTTATAGTATCTGTGCTCCTGGATAAAGTTCATATCATTTGTGTCTTGTCTAGAAAGAATGTACATATGATAAAACTGTATCCCTTGAGTAGCCTGCAATATGTATGTTGTGATTAGTATATACAGTGTCCTTACCAATAATCTATGATCTCCACTTTCTCTTTTCACCACAGTCTCTCCGTAGATTCCATCTACTCCTGCAGCTTTAATACCATTTCTCTTATAGTGCAACCATCCATTTCAGAGATGCATGTATCCCACCCTTACTTGTCATTAGTCATTGATGGAGGAGGGCCCAGTCCTTTGTGGGTGGTGTCATCCCTGGGCTGCTGGTTCTGGGTTCTGTAAGAAGACAGGCTGAGCAAGCCAAGGCAAGCAAGCCACTAAGCTGAGGCCAGAAGAAAGCATTCTTTAGCTCTTCTGGAGTCACAGGCTGTTTGTGAGGCGATATTGGCACTATAAAATAGACCAGGGGAAAACAAGGAAATTAGCAGTTCCTTACTATCATTTCTTACTAGGAGGATCATACTACCTCCGACCCAGATCCTCATGGGTCTACACACTATGTCTCCCTTCTACAATTCAGAAGACTAGTTTATCAACTGTTTTTGTAAAGGTGAGTTTTAGTCCCCCTAAAAGCATTTTTATTATTTTTGATAATACATGTATGCATTGTGATCCTAACCCTGTCAATTTCTCACTCTGCCTTGCCATTTCCCTTCTATTCACAACTATTTTCTCTCCTATCCCATGTCATGTGCATATCTGTGTGGCCCTGTGCAGGCAGCTACAGTTTCTGTGTGTCTGCAATTGCAACCGCCAGACCATACCCACAAGACGGCATTCCACAGTTTTTATCTCCACTCTCTGGCTCTTAAGAAGCTTTCTGTCCCCTCGGCCATGATGCTTTCTGGGCCTTAAATGGAATGATATGAATATCTCATTTAGGTAGGCCTGAACAATCAACAGTCATTCTCAGTGTAAGGACACGCTGTGCTTCTGTGCTTTTGCCTGCCCAGAAATGAACTGATGTACCCCAGTCATTTGAGTGGTCAGACCTGAGTAATAATTTACAGAGATCCCTGTGATGAAGAAAAGAACTTAATATGGAGCTAGGTATCCCTTAAAGGCAGTTGATCTTTTGCTCTGGAATGCCTGGAAGGTCTTAGTGGCCTGCAGGTGAGATGAGACTAGGATAATGGTCTGTGAGGTATCAACAGCTGCCTTTGCTTCTGTAAAACTTATCGCTATGGGACCGGGATGAAATTATCCTTTCATTACTATATAGTAAGAAACAACTGAGGGAAGTAAAACAATTTTCCTGCCCAGCTGTGGATTCTATGGATATTTGTAATGCATACCTTTGTGGTGTCTGCTTTAAAAAAAAAACTCCCCTTAACCTCCAAGTCTGCAAGGCATGATGTATTGGTTCTAAGGCTGCTGCCCTTCTCCTAGCAGAAAGAATAAATTCATCTAATATAAATTTGATTTGGGTTTAAGTCATTGGTCTTTGCCGGTGGATTTGTACACTACAACATCAGCATGTAGTCCAGCTGTGAGATTTTGCATTAACTTACAAAAAGAAACTTCACTGACTTAGGCTTAGAACAGGTATAAACATAAATGAATGCCACATCCTTGCAGGATCTCAGGTATGACCCTTCCAGGAAGACAAAGGAATGAAAACAATGACAAATGTATGGACACAGAAAATATAGGATCAAGTAGTGTGGACTCCTTGATGGAAAAGTCATAATAGCACCCCAGAAGCTCAGTGTATTTATAACAGGGACCTGGGGTTATTGCATACAGCTGAACAAGGAGGTAAGGATATTGCATACAGATGAAAAAGCAAGCAGCTGAACAATGAAGCAGAGCAAGATAATCTTGGTATGAGCACGACCTATAGAAGAACAGTCTTCGGGTTGTTAATATGAGGGGGCAAGAAGCCTCAGTGAGCATGCTCTGCATGCACTGTCAATATTTGCATTCAGTCCCAGGGAAGGCATTCCCATGCCTCAGAACCTCACCTGGGGAAAGCTTTGCCACTCCCATGGTGCTATGGCTTTGGTCCCCGACCTGGCTATCCCTATGTGAACAACACATCACTTGCTCCCCCAGTGGATTTTTTTTTTTTAAAAGGCAATTCTACTCATTCCATTATTTTTAAAGGACAAATAAGTTCTTTGAAGACTTATTTTTGTTTGGGTTTGTGAGTACATTATTTATTTATGTGCAGCAAAAGACTATATCAGCTCCACCTGGAGATGAAGTTAAAGGAGGTCGGGAGTTGCCCAACTTGGGTGCTGGGAACTCAACTGATGTTCTCTCCTCAGAGGACAGGTGCTCTAAACCACCGAGCCATCTCTGTAGCCCTGATGCTGATTTATTGATTTGTTAGTGGTTTACTCAAAGCATTGCTTGTCTTTCCCATCGCTAAGCTTGGCTTCACTTGCTATGTGAAACAGAATGGCATGGAGAAACAGCTGAAACAATGAGTCATTGCACTTTACAACGGGACCATGAAAGCTTCCGCTTGAGAACTCTAAAATATGTGCTCAAAACAACCTGCTGATTGCCATGTTCCCATCTGCCAGACCTCTCTTGTCTGTTCAACACACCTTGTGGTCAGAGTATCAAATGATGAATGTAAACTGGATCTGAGAAGGAGGCCATTCAGGAACTGTCCTGGCTTAGGTCCACTAGTGAATACATCTCCTCTCTTTTGCTCTCACTGGCGTTAGGTGCTTATTCTAGAAAGATTCCAGCAACAAAATCATGGACCTAGGGGAAGAGCTCAGTCAATAAAGTGCTTGTGTCACAAGCATGAAGACTCAAGTTTGCTCCACACACCCATGTAATTGCTGGATGCAGGGCCGTGCACCTCCTATCCTAGCGCTGGCAAGACTGAGTCAGGAGCTTTCCTGGGCCTTGCTGGTCATTCATCCTTGTCAACATCAGTGAGTTCCAGGTTGAGAGAGAGAGAACAAAATAGTCAGTCAGGGTTCCTGAAGATGACACCCAAGGTTGTCTTCTGGCCTCCACACACATACCTGACTACACATATGTGCCTGCACACATACATAAACACATGTGTAAAATAATTGGTAAGATAATTTGATACTTATTTATGTACAACTAGGTAATAGTGGAATAATATTGAGTTACAGGAGGCCTTGACTCTTGAGTGTACAGTTAACATTACATGCATAGGCGGGGACATAATTTTATAACCCACAACACAAAGTATGCTAAATGACAACTTATAGTGCCATTTGTACTTTTAATATATGCCATGAATTTTTAATTGTTTTAAAGATTTTAATTTTATTTTCATGTATATGAATTCTTTACTTGCATGTATGTCTGTGCACCACGTGCATGTTTTCTGCCAATGTAGATTAAAAAAAAAAAAGGCATAAAATTCCCTTCAACTGGAGTCCCAGATGTTTGTGAGCTGTTGTATGGGTATTGGGAACCAAACCCAGATCCTTTCTGCAAGAAAGAAGGCTCTTAACTGATGAGCTATCTCTCTAGTTATCAATTTAAAAAGTACTTCTGTTCTCTTGTTTTTATAGTAGAATTGTGTCTTTATCACAGCTGTGTGTGCTCTGACATCCTGCCTATGGCAGTTCAGTTTCTCTAATAATTCTGTTAACATGTTGTGAAAGAATAAACATTTGAGTACGTAGTGTATATGATACCAACCCATAAACTGGCAAGACCTACGTGGTGATGCAACAACATTTGAAGACACTGGAACTTGATCTATCCTCATAGGGATCTTATCTTCAAGTTTGAAGGTACAGAGTCAACCAAAACAATTGTCTACATAAGAAAGATAATGTACATGCCTTTAGATTTTAGTATGTGTGTTAGAAATTGTGTATAGGGCCGGGGAAATGGCTCAGTGGGTAAAGTGCTTCATCACAAGCATGAAGATTGGGGTTCAGATCCCCAGGACATAATTGTTGGGCACACATGGCAACCTCAGGAAGCACAAACAGCAGGTCCCTGGAGCAAGTGGTTCACCTAATCTAACTGATTCAGCAAGCTCTGAATTCAAATGAGAGGGCTGCCCTCAATAATCAAGAGATCAAGAAATAACCTGCCATTGACCTCTGGCCTCCAAGCATATGAAAGGCAAACAATTCACATCCATAAATATATACAAGACAGACAACTATGCAAAAAGTTGAAAACACATTCTGTATAAAGCAAAATGCCTGAAAACTAGTCCTCAGCACAATAATCAAAATATCAGCTATAAAGAAAAACAAGTTAGAACTTGTATTGTAGAATATAAATGTGTTGTAAATTTAGTATATAATCTTTGAACTCTGAAAGAAATTATAGAACTTTGTCCTAATTTAGTTTTGATTATGCACTTACATATATACATTATTTAAATTTAGTATTAAATATATATACTATATTTAGAATTTAATTATTTTTTCCATGGCTAGAATTTTACACTATACATCAACAAATTGTAATTAGATTATCTGTGGAGCACAAAATGATGTTACACAAATGTATAAATGTAGAATGGTTAAATCAAAGTTATTAGCATACCTTTCATAGCAATTTCTCCTAAGTATGGTGACGCAGACATTTAAAATGTACTCTTTTGGGTGGGGAAGATCACTCAGCAAGTAAAGGTACGTGACCCCAAGCCTGATGACTCCAAATTTCATTCCTGGTCCTCACAGGCTTGAAGGAGAGAACTGACTCCCAAAAGTTGTCTTCTGCCCCCACCCCTCATACATGTGTATACTCACCACATCAAAGTAAATGCTTCTAGGACCTGTTCAGTTCTGTTGCAGTCTATAAAGTGTGACAGGGCAATAGTTTCTCCATCTTATCTTAGCTAAATCTACCTTTGGTTGAGACTGAAACTTACCTTCCCTTTTCTGTAGTCTCCCCTACCCATGCACCCCTACCCCGTGAAAAGAAAATGGGAAAAATTCCAACCCTGTTTTAGAAACCTGGGATCGAAATGCCCTAGCTACCTGCACATTCTTGGTGTCCATTAAACTGCTAGCTCCCTTTACTTGCCCCTGTAACTACCAACCAAGATGCAGTTTTTTTTTTCTGTGTTCTTTGTCTTTAAAAGCTCCCTGTAAAATGTATTCTCACAGCTCCACAGGAAGTGTTTCTCTCCAGACAGTCACCGGCCTGCTTAAAACAGACTCCAAAAGAGTGGTTGCTTTGCAGACCAGTCTGGCCTCCTAAGGAACTTGCAGAGATCCGCCTGCCTCTGCCTCCCTCCAGGAATGCTAGGATAACAGATGCACGCCTTTATAAAGTTGAGGTACTTAAATAAAAATATCCTGTTCCCTATTTTGGATTCACAGCGACTTGTAGCAGCAACCTTTGTTTGTTTGTTTTACGCTTTTAGATATCTGAGGCCTACTTTCTGTCTCAGGTTGATATAAAGGAAAATGGATGCTTTTTAGCAATGTATTTAATTAATTCATTCAGATTACATCTCAATTGTTATCCCATCCCCTGTATCCTCCCGTTTCTCCCTCCCTCCTTCCCACTGTCACCCTGTTCCCCTCCCCTATGTCTGTGATGGAGGGGGGCCTCCTCCCCTGCTATATGGCCATAGGCTTTAAGCTTTTCTTGCCCCTCCCTCCCAGGATTGTCAGCTATTTTGCCTAAATTGGACTCAAATGTCCCCTTTACCTCAATTTCCCATCTAGCTAGGATTGTAAATGCTCAATACTAAGCACAACTTTATTTATTTATGACAAATCTATAAACTGGCTTGTATTTTTTTCCCTCTCTCTTTGGATGTATACTTGATGACCATCCTGCTGATACCTGATGTCTTTGTGGTTGATAGCTTCCACTTTGGGTCTGCCAGTCAGTAAGCAGTCTTCTCTTTGTAAACAGTCTCAGTTGAAGGTCATTTGGGTCGGCTTCCCCCTTACTAGTTCAAAGGAGACAGACTCTTTTTTTTTTTTAAATGAGTACAATTTTATTGCAATTTTGTTTTTTGATGTATGTGCTCTTAAACACGATGCATGTTTACATTATGCACACACCAAAAATTTGTTGAAAATTTTCAATTCCAGCTCTTAAACACCTTTTTCCTATGAATAGTTTGTAGAAATAGGACTAAATGTCCAAAATACGGTAATTTTTAAAGTATGGAAATTTTATTTCCCACTAAGGGAGACATACCTGGTTTTGCATGTTGGCAAATGTACTTTGCTGCACAGAAAATTATAAGACGTTTAAGTAGAATTGTCCCTAGTCATATGTAGCATATTTTTACTAAAAGGGAAAGTATGTGTAATGTACTGGCTGAGCCAAGGAATGTGTGTTCTCTAGCCAAAGACGCACAGTCAGTGCTTCGTGGCTGGCTGCTCTCCCTCCACGCTGACAGACTTATTGTCCCCACTGGGCTCCCATCTCTCAAGTCTTTCCTTCCTGGCTCCCAACTTCCTTCAAAGTAATTTCTTCTCTGTTTCTACGACAGTTACAATCTATTCCCCACATATTCCCCTCCCTTCTTTTCGCTGGACCTCTTTAATCATTCTCATGGTTTTCTTTCTTCTTTGATGGCCAACACATACACACAAATGTTTATTTTAAGCTCTGTTTTACAAATGAGAGAAAATGTGATATTTGTCTATCCTCATCCGCCTTATATAATTTAGTATATTGATCCACAGTTTCATGTACTTTTCTGAAATGGTCATGATTTCACTCCTCTCTGAAACTGAAAAACAATTTAATGTGTATGAATACCACATTTTCTTTTCCTGCTCATCTTTTAACGGATATCAGATTATTCCGTGTTTAAAGTTTTGAGACAGTGGCAATAAACATGTGTATACAAGTGAGACAGACTCTTGATTCCTGCCCCAAACACTGACTGAGCAACATACTAGGCCTTAAATATGCTGATGAGCTACAGCTTTCAACAGAGCTGTTTACTCCACTTTAGACATTTTGCTTTTCTTTGACAGTTTGCTAACCTCTGTGGGAGGTCTCAGGAGAGAAGCAAGGGAGTAGGGCTGGAGGCAGATAGTCAGGCCTTGAGTTTGAGTCTTCAATTTTTTATCAGTAGGAGTTAGACCCACTGAATCATCTCACCATCCAGCATGTATTCTGAAATCTTTGAATTTTCACCATGAGCATGCAATGCCTCGGGACCTTGCTCCTTTTTGCTTAGGAGCCATGTTCTCTTTTTGTGTACTTTGACCAAAGCGCCCTCCCCAGAAAGGAAATGTAGCTGCAGGGAGTGGGGGCTTTGGCTTGCACAGCAACTTTGCATGAGCTTAGATGCCCTAGAAAGGAAGTTATAGGCAGTTGTGAGCCACCTGGTGTGGTTTTGGGGAAACTGAACACGGGTTCTCTGCAAGAGGAGTAAGCACTCTTCACCAAGGAGGCATCTCTCCAGTGATGGGAAATCTTAGTCTTTCCCCCTCTTGCTATAGGAAGTATTGTTCTTATTATCTTTAGTCTTATCTGTGGCAAAGGCTTTCTTTCTCTTTCTCTTGGTTTATTTTTCTTTTTTTTTTTCCTCTTTTTTTTTTTTCATTCATTTATTTATTTACTGTACATCTGATTGGAGCTTCCCCTCCCTCCTCTCCTCTCGGTTCCTCATTCTTTTTGTTGTTGTTGTTGTTGTTGTTGTTTGAGACAGGCTTTCTCTGTGTAGCCCTGGCTGTCCTGGACTCAACTTCGTAGGCTAGCCTCCAACTCACAGAGGTCCACATGCCTCTGCCTCCTGTGTGCTGGGATTAAAGGAATGTGCCACTAGCACGGGGCAGGGAGTGGCTTGAGAAATCTTTTTTTTTTTAAAGCAAGCCTGTGTTCACTGCCTGTCTGAAAATGTTGCCACCGTTCTAAGAATAAGTTCTTCCAAAGTGCAAATTAGCCCATTGCCTCCAATATAACAGGGAGATTTGATCATGCTGATGTCCCTGGCTGACTAGATTAAAGGTCAATGAAGACAATCAATATTTTGAGAGGGGGGAACTACCAAAGATTAGGTTTGTTATGTTTATTAAGATTATGGATTCACTGGAATAGTTCAAATTATGTCATAAAAGGTAGATCTTCTGCTGGAAAGATAGGCAAAACTTTTACTCAGTGGTTAAAAGTGAATGCTATGAAAGCATTAGGACCTTGATTTGATCCTCAGCACTCATTTGTGGGGCTCATCTCTAGTCCCATAGCTGGGAATCAGAGCCAGAAAGATCCCAACAGTTCACTGGCCAGTTAGATTAACCACCTGGTGTCTACCAAGTTCAATGTGAGACTGTCTCACGAAAGTAAGGTGGAAAGGGATAAAAAACACTGATACTAAATCTAGCCTCAACATGTGCACACATAGGTCCATTCTCTCCATTATCTATTCAATATGGTACTTGACAGTTTAGCTAGAGCAATAAGACAACTAAAAGAGATCAAGGGCATAAAAATTGGAAAGGAAGAAGTCAAAATATTGCTATTCACAGATGACATGTTAGTATACATAAATGACCCCCAAAATTCTACCAGAGGAGTCCTACAGCTGATAAATACTCCCAGAGAAGTGGCTGGATACCAAAGGGTGTGTGTGACAAAGGCTTTCCATGGGCAGTGCCCAACCAAATCATACTTGGCCAACCAATGGCGCTGTTTCTGAGCACTTAAGCACTGGAGGGAGGGTTGGGACCCAGATGTTCATGGGCTGTGGGGGCCACATGCCCTCACCTCTTAGCCTAGTCTATATTCCTAAGTAATTTTTCATCCAACTTGTATAATTATCCAAACAAGCCTGTGAGTTCATACCTTCGATTTTCTACAGAACAGCTACCCAGATTTAAAGCTACATGCAAAAATGTCATAATTGGTTAGAAAAATTGCAGCCCTGTAGAGGGAAAGTGTATGAAGCTGATTTTAAGGGAGAATAAAAAACGTACAAAGAAGCCATGAAAGAGTTTAAAGAATAGCTAGTGCCAAGTCAGTTGATGTCTTTTGAGAAAGAAGTCAGGCAAAAATGTTTAAAAAAAGAAAGCATTAATAAAAATGAGAGAATTTTTTTGCTTGAAAATCCTTGATCGGCATACAGCATTTACATATCTGAAAGCTTCCTGGAGGCTCAGGGAAAACTGAGGACTATGAATCAGGCTTGGAAAAAGCTGTCTAATGATGAAAAGGAGGCATATATTCAGCGTGTTAAAGATGATAGAATTCGTTATGATAACAAAATGAAGTCTTGGGAAGAGCAAATGCCTGAAATCGGATGAAGTGTGAAATGGTCAGGAGACATCACTGAGAATTAAGATAGAAGACAGAAAAAAAAGATAGAATATGGAGCTGTCTTTGTGATTAGGCACAAGAAACCTATTAAGTTTCAATGCCTTACATTTATCCTTAGAAAGGATATAAAGGTGGTTAACATTTGATATTCAGTTCCTTTTCTCATAGCCCATGGACTTCTGCCTGTTGAATAAATTTCTGTTAGTATTTTGCGTCCTGACAGTGGAGCATCATACTAAGTTCTGCCTTTTGTTGAGAAATGGAGTTGAGACTGTCCATACATCTACATTTTGTGGTGAATCATTCTGCATTTGATGGGGGTAGATAGAATGTGAAGTGACTTTTACACTGGTGACAGTTATGTGTGGTTTTGTGAAGTTTTTATACTGATGACAGTTACATGTGAATGTGTCCCTTTGTGTTCTGGGGCCAGAGCTGCTTTTACAGCTGTGGCTGTTAGGATTCTGCTTCAGTCCACCTACCTATGATGTCATTGCTTACCTGCTATGGGGTGTGGCCCTGCCCAGGGCCATATAAAAGGACAAACCATCCACTGGCCCTCTCTCTACTCCTCCCACCCTCTCTCTCTTCTCACACTTCTCTCTCTCTCTCTCTCTCTCAGATACCCCTCCCCCCTTTGCTTCTCTTGCCATGCTCATTTAATAAATGCTGTATAACATAATATCTGGTACCTTGAATCTATCATTATCTTATTTTTATATATAAAAGTGGCAGAGCTATGAAGTAACTGCATTTTCAAAGATGCTTAAACTCAGAAGGGGAAAGAAATAGACATCTGAAGGAGATGAAGGGAAGAAAACGGGTGGAGGAGTTGGAGTTGGGGAAGTGAAAGGGCGTGGGGTCTGGTGTGTGTATGTGGGGGAGAGAGAACTGAAATTAGTGAGGGGCATCTCTTGGATGGTTGAGGCATAGGGGGGTCTTTTGTGGTGACCCAGTTGAGACTGCTAACAGCTGGAATATGGAGCCTGAAGTGGCCACCTTCTATAGCCAGGTGGGGCTTCTGGTGGAGGGAGGGGCACACCAACACATACAAAACCTTCGACCCATCCAATCAGTGCCTTGCCGAACTTGAGTCACATGAGAGAAAGCTTACCCCCTGAAAATAATATTCTGCTATTCTTGTAGATATAGGCTGAGTGGATTCACCCAGCAGCTGATGAAAAGAGATACAGGGATCCCAGCACTCAGGAAGACAGAGGCAAGCAGAGCTCTGTGAGTTTGAGGTCAGCCTAGTCTAAAAAGTGAGTCCAGGACAGCTAGGGATACAAAGAGAAACCATGTCTTGAAAAGCAGACAAACAAACAAACAAAAAATCCATAACAAACAAACCCCCCAAAAGAAAAAAGCAAACAAAAAACCTTTCCTTTCTGTCTTAGAGCCTACATTGATTTTATATACCTTAACATGGAAATTAGCTTTGAATCTAGGTAGAAGGATATAGTGTCAAAGAAAAGGTTTCTTTGTAATAAAAAGGATATTTCTGTTTTTACAGAAGACAAGGTTACAAAAATCTCAAGACAGACTTAAAACTTCTACAATAATCTTGGTACATGCTGTCCTCTAGTGGCAAGATTTGGTAAAGCAAGATATAACTGCCTTAGTGAAAAGACTGAAGTGTCTTATTCCATTCTTGCTACTACGA
Source organism: Acomys russatus (assembly GCF_903995435.1). NCBI lineage: Eukaryota > Metazoa > Chordata > Mammalia > Rodentia > Muridae > Acomys > Acomys russatus. The sequence continues at coordinate 92,530,523 of NC_067169.1, read as the reverse complement.
CAAGATACTTTAGCAGGATAATTTGTAAGGAACAGAAATTGCTTCTTTTTTTTTGAGGTCGGAATGTTCAAAATGTGGATGTGGTGGGGGCTCTTTCTACTTTGAAGACAGCACCTTCTTGCCATAGTGGAAAGGTCCCTCTTAAAGCTTTTGTCCTGTTCCCTTAAGGCTTCTTCTAATCTTATTCATGAGAGTAGACTGTCCCACCCCCCAAAGACCCTGACACCCTACTCCTATAATCCTGGAGATTTAGTTTTATTTGGGTAATGCAAAACATTCATACCATAGCATTACTTCATATACAGTAACTGCTGCAGAGGGTTGGGGGTTAGGAAGACTGAAAATTAGTGGGGGGGGGGGGAGCATCTCTTGGATGGTTGAGGCTGGGGGGGGGTCTTTTGTGGTGACCCAGTTGAGACTGCTAACAGCTGGGATACGGAGCCTGAAGTGGCCACCTCCTCTAGTCACTACTGTTGGCTGTTAGAAAACTACCTGTTGGAGCACAAGCTAAATATATTGTTTTGGTTCTAGATATCATAGAATTCTCAATATAAATAGCCATAGAGCACCTGTATCTAGATCTATCTGTTATAATGTTAATAGCTTACATGATTATTAACTCACCTGTTTTTATTTAGCATTTACTGGCCTAGGACCCATTTGCTTCTAGTGTATTTCTATGCTGGACTACAGTAAGGCTTGAACTACAGAGGAGACTCCTAAATTAATTAATAAATTAATTCACTTTACATCCAGGTCATACCCCTTCCTTCTCTCCTTCCAGTCCTACCCTCCCTCCCCCATCCTCTTCCCTTATTTCTCAGAAAAGAGGAGCCCCCCTACCCACCCATCCCAGCTCATCAAGTCCCATCAGGACTGAGTTCATCCTCTTCCCCTGTGTCCTGGCAAGGTAGTCCTCTTAGGGGGACGTGGTCAAATAGCAGGCAACAGAGTCTATGTCAGAGACAGCCCCTGCTCTCCTTACTAGTGGACCCACATGAAGCCTGAGCTGCCCATCTGCTACATCTGTGTAGAGGACCTAGGTCCAGTCCATCCATGGTCCTTCATTGGTGCTTCAGGCCTCTCTGGGCCCTGGTTATCTGGCTCTGTTGGTCTTCTTGTGGAGCTCTTGTCACCTCAAAGTTCTTTTATCTTACCCCCTCCCTTTCCACTACACTCTTTATGCTTTACCCAATGTTTTGCTGTGAGTCTCAATATCTGTTTTGAACTGCTTCTGGGTGGAGCCTCTCAGAGGACAGGTCTGATAGGCTCCTGTCTGTAAGTATAGCAGGCTGTTGTTAATAGTGTCAGGGATTGGCTCTTGTCCATGGGGTAGGTCTTCAGTTGGACTGGGCCTTGGTTGGATCTTCCCTCAATCTCTGCTCTGTTTTTATCCCTGCACATCTTGTAGACAGGGAAATCTTGGGTAGAAATTTTTGTGGGTGGATTGATGTTCTTCTTCCTCCACTAGGTGTCCTGTCTAGTTAGAGGGTGGCCTTTTCATTCTCCACAGCCCCTGCTACTAGGACTCTCAGCTAGAGTCCCCTCATATCCTCCTAGAGGCCTATTCTGCTTAGGTCTCCAGCTTGGCACAGAGATGCCCCCCACCCAGAGTTTCTCTCTTTTTTTTCTTTCTGCAGGCCTTCTGTCCTCCTGCCCCCATTCTCCCAAGGTCTGGTTTCCACCTTTATTTCTCTTTGCACTCCTCCTACCTTGCCAGAATCTGGAAACAACCTAGATGTCCTTCAACAGAAGAATGAATACAGAAACAGTGGTACATTTACACAATGGAGTACTACTCAGCTATTAAAAAGAAGGAAAATTTGAAATCTGCAGGCAAATGAATGGAACTAGACGAGATCACCCTGAGTGAGGTAACCTAGACCCAGAAAGACACACCTGGTATGTACTCATTTATAAGCAGATTTTAGCCATATAGTACAGGATAAACAAACTGTAATGCACAGAACCAAAGAAGATAAGTAACAAGGAGGACCCAAGGGAGGATGCTTAAATCTCACTGAGAAGGGAATATAGACTAGACTGTAGTAGTGGTTGAAGAGAGGGAGCAAAGTAGGAGAGGGAGCAAAGAGAAAAGACCCTTAATGGCAAACTCTGCATCAATCAAGGTTCCAGAGAGAAAATAAAACTGTTAGGAGATATGTATGCATTCTTGCACATATATCCACAAATAGATAAATATAAGGAATTGGCCCACTTGAATACAGAGGCCAATCTATTTGAGAAGATATAGCTATCAAGGTGAAGAGCCAGGAAAGCCAGGAGAATATGTAGTTCTAGCCCAAGTACAAAGGCCGAAGAATAAGAGTGGTAACCACGTAGCTTTAGTTTGAAAGTCAGCAGGCTTTCAAACTCTGATGTTCCAGTAGCAAGGCAGAAGGGTGCTTTAAGGCAGACAGGAGGATTTCCCTTTCCTGGAAATGTTTGCTACATTAGGGCTTTCAACTCATTCCATGATGTCTTCCTTATTATGAAGAATGATACTTTATATGAGGTTTTAAGTTCCTGTCTCTTGCCCTTCGGTGTCATAATCATCTCAATACCCAGCTATCAAGTGCAGAGTTCCAACCTCCAGAACCACAGTAAGCTTCCTTTCTTTATAACGCAACACCTTTTTGATATTTTGTTATTAGCAATGGAAAATTAACTACAAAAAATTAACTACATAGGGCATTAATCTCATCCGAAAACATTCTCACAGGTACAATCAGAATGTTTCACAAAGCATCTTACACCTTACAGCCTATCCAAACTGACATAAAACTAACCTTCACAGAGTGCATTGCTTTTTGTATTGCCCTTGAATTATTTCACAACTTTAAGGTTCTGGACTACGATACTTATAGAAATGCCAAATCATTGTGGTTTATAGATACTTGGCCCCCCAGCTTGTGGCACTACTGGGAGGTGATAGCATCTTTAAGTGGTGATACTAATGGGAGGAAGATTGCTGGCAGGTATGACCTTAAGGGCATATAGAAGCCCTGGCCTCTTTCTTTTTTTCTTTGTTTGCTGGCCACCATATCCTTTCTTTTCCATGTAGGACCTCACCACAGGGACCAAGGGGACCAAGGGGACCAATGGGGACAACTGACTATGGACCGAAATCTCAGAAAGCCTGAGCTAAATAATTCTAAGTTGATTATGTCAAATATCAAGTCATAGCAGTAGATAGCTGACCAAAAATTTATATGCAAATTTATATGCAAATTTTTGGAATGTGATTAACATTTCATTAAGTAGAGCCAGTTAAACAAACTGCCTTCTGTGGTAGTTCGGTTTTTTTTCATATGCAAACATTTTGCATATAAATTCAATTGCTGGGCCTAGAGAGATGGCTAAGCAGTGACAAGCACTGCTTTTCCAGAGGACTTGGGTTTGATTTCCAAAACTCCTTTGGCAACATGCCACCATCTGTAACTCCAGAGGACCTGTCGTCCTCTTCTGGCCTCTATGGGTATTACATGCATATGTTGAACCTACATACATGCAGGTAAGAAACTCATTCATACAAAATAAAATAAATCTAAAAAGAAAAAAATGTT